>NW_026108889.1:0-277140 GCF_024516045.1 Bombus affinis | reverse complement strand
CTATTACGTTATAGCGTATAACGATATATTGCACCACTATATGACGTATCACTTTATATTGCATCACTATATGACGTATAACGTTATATACTATTACGATATAACGTATAACGATATATTGCATCACTATATGATGTCTAACGTTATATACTATTACGTTATAACGTATAACGCTACATTGCATAACTATATGACGTATAACGTATTATTGCATCACTATATGACGTATAACGTTGATACAATTACGTTATAACTTATAACGTTATATTGCATCACTATACGAATTATAACCTTATATAATATTACGCTATAACGTATAACGTTATATTGCATCACTATATGATGTCTAACGTTATATAATTTTACGTCATAACGTATAACGCTATATTGCATCACTATATGACGTATAACGTCATATACTGTTACGTTATAACGCATAACGATATATTGCACCACTATATGACGTATAACGTTATATACTATTACGTTATAGCGTATAACGATATATTGCACCACTATATGACGTATCACTTTATATTGCATCACTATATGACGTATAACGTTATATACTATTACGTTATAACGTATAACGTTATATTGGATCACTATATGATGTCTAACGTTATATAATTTTACGTTATAACGTATAACACTATATTGCATCACTATATGACGTACAACGTTATATAATATTACGTTATAGCGTATAACGCTATATTGCATCACTATATGACGTATAACGTCATATACTGTTACGTTATAACGCATAACGATATATTGCACCACTATATGACGTATAACGTTATATACTATTACGTTATGACGCATAACGTTATATTGCATCACTATATGATGTCTAACGTTATATAATTTTACGTTATAACGTATAACGCTATATTGCATCACTATGTGACGTATAACGTTATATACTATTGCGTTATAACGCATAACGATATCTTGCACCACTATAAGACGTATAACGTTTATATTCTATTACGTTATAACGTATAACGTTATATTGCATATCTATATGACGTATAACGTATTATTGCATCACTATATGACGTATAACGTTGTATACTATTACGTTATAACGCATAACGTTATATTGCATCACTATATCACGTATAACGTTATGGACTATTACGTTATAACGTATAGCGACATATTGCATTACTATTTGACGTATAACGTTATATACTATTACGTTATAACCTATAACGTTATACTGCATCACTATATGACGTATAACGTTATATACTATTACGTTATAAGGTATAACGATATATTGCATCACTATATCACTTATAACGTTATATTGCTTCTCCATATGACGCATAACGATATAGACTATTACGTTATAACGTATAAAATTATATTGCATCTCTATATGTCGTATAACGTTATATAGCATCACTATATGACGTATAACGTTATATACTATTACGTTATAACGTATAACGTTATATTGCATCACTATATCATTTACAACGTTATATTGCATTACTATATGACGTATAACGTCATATACTGGTACGTTATAACGAATAACGATATATTGCACCACTATATGACGTATAACGTTATATACTATTACGTTATAACGTATGACGTTATATTGCATCACTATATCAAGTATAACGTTACGGAGTATTACGTTATAACGTATAACGACATTATGCATTACTATGTGACGTATAACGTTATATACTATTACGTTATAACCTATAACGCTATATTGCATCTCTATATAACGTATAACGTATTATTGAATCACTGTATGACGTATAACGTTGATACTACTACGTTATTACTTATAACGTTATATTGCATCACGATATGACGTATAACTTTATATTGCACCACTATATGACTTATAACTTTATATTGCATCACTATATGATGTCTAGCGTTACATAATTTTACGTTATAACGTATAACGCTATATTGCATCACCATATGACGTATAACGCTATATACTATTACGTTATAACGTATAACGATATATTGCCCCACTATATGACGTATCACTTTATATTGCATCACTATATGACGTATAACGTCATATACTATTGCCTTATAATGCATAACGATATATTGCACCACTATATGACGTATAACCTTATATTGCATCTCTATATGACGTATAACTTTATATTGCATCTCTATATGACGTATAACGTATTATTGCATCACAATATGATGACTAACGTTATATACTATTACGTTATAACGTATAACGCTATATTGCATCACTATATGACGTATAACGGTATATTCCATCACTATGTGAATTATAACGATATACACTATAACGTTATAACGTATACCGTTATATTGCATCTCTATATGACGTATAACGTTATATTGTGTCACTATATAACGTATAATGATATGGTGTATTACGTTATAACGTATAACGACAGAATACATTACTATGTGACGTATAACGTTATATACTATTGCGTTATAACGCATAACGATATATTGCACCACTATAAGACGTATAACGTTATATTCTATTACGTTATAACGTATAACGTTATATTGCATATCTATATGACGTATAACGTATTATTGCATCACTATATGTCGTATAACGTTGTATACTATTACGTTATAACGCATAACGTTATATTGCATCACTATATCACGTATAACGTTATGGACTATTACGTTATAACGTATAGCGACATATTGCATTACTATTTGACGTATAACGTTATATACTATTACGTTATAACCTATAACGTTATACTGCATCACTATATGACGTATAACGTTATATACTATTACGTTATAAGGTATAACGATATATTGCATCACTATATCACTTATAACGTTATATTGCTTCTCCATATGACGCATAACGATATAGACTATTACGTTATAACGTATAAAATTATATTGCATCTCTATATGTCGTATAACGTTATATAGCATCACTATATGACGTATAACGTTATATACTATTACGTTATAACGTATAACGTTATATTGCATCACTATATCATTTACAACGTTATATTGCATTACTATATGACGTATAACGTCATATACTGTTACGTTATAACGAATAACGATATATTGCACCACTATATGACGTATAACGTTATATACTATTACGTTATAACGTATGACGTTATATTGCATCACTATATCAAGTATAACGTTACGGAGTATTACGTTATAACGTATAACGACATTATGCATTTCTATGTGACGTATAACGTTATATACTATTACGTTATAACCTATAACGCTATATTGCATCTCTATATAACGTATAACGTATTATTGAATCACTGTATGACGTATAACGTTGATACAACTACGTTATTACTTATAACGTTATATTGCATCACGATATGACGTATAACTTTATATTGCACCACTATATGACTTATAACTTTATATTGCATCACTATATGATGTCTAGCGTTACATAATTTTACGTTATAACGTATAACGCTATATTGCATCACTATATGACGTATAACGTTATATACTATTACGTTATAGCGTATAACGATATATTGCACGACTATATGACGTATCACTTTATATTGCATCACTATATGACGTATAACGTTATATTGCATCACTATATCAAGTATAACGTTACGGGGTATTACGTTATAACGTATAACGACATTATGCATTACTATGTGACGTATAACGTTATATACTATTACGTTATAACCTATAACGTTATATTGCATCTCTATATAACGTATAACGTATTATTGAATCACTGTATGACGTATAACGTTGATACTACTACGTTATAACTTATAACGGTATATTACATCACTATATGAAGTATAACCTTATATACTATTACGTTATAAAGCATAACGTTATATTGCATATCTATATCACTTACAACGATATATTGCATCACTATACTACGTATAACGTATACGTAGTATACTGTTACGTTATAACGTATAACGTTATATTGCATCACTATATCAAGTATAACGTTACGGAGTATTACGTTATAACGTATAACGACATTATGCATTACTATGTGACGTATTACGTTATAACCTATAACGTTATATTGCATCTCTATACAACGTATAACGTATTATTGAATCACTGTATGACGTATAACGTTGATACTACTACGTTATAACTTATAACGTTATATTGCATCACGATATGACGTATAACTTTATATTGCACCACTATATGACTTATTACTTTATATTGCACCACTATATGATGTCTAACGTTATATAATTTTACGTTATAGCGTATAACGCTATATTGCATCACTATATGACGTATAACGTTATATACTATTACGTTATAGCGTATAACGATATATTGCACCACTATATGACGTATCACTTTATATTGCATCACTATATGACGTATAACGTTATATACTATTACGATATAACGTATAACGATATATTGCATCACTATATGATGTCTAACGTTATATACTATTACGTTATAACGTATAACGCTACATTGCATAACTATATGACGTATAACGTATTATTGCATCACTATATGACGTATAACGTTGATACAATTACGTTATAACTTATAACGTTATATTGCATCACTATACGAATTATAACCTTATATAATATTACGCTATAACGTATAACGTTATATTGCATCACTATATGATGTCTAACGTTATATAATTTTACGTCATAACGTATAACGCTATATTGCATCACTATATGACGTATAACGTCATATACTGTTACGTTATAACGCATAACGATATATTGCACCACTATATGACGTATAACGTTATATACTATTACGTTATAGCGTATAACGATATATTGCACCACTATATGACGTATCACTTTATATTGCATCACTATATGACGTATAACGTTATATACTATTACGTTATAACGTATAACGTTATATTGGATCACTATATGATGTCTAACGTTATATAATTTTACGTTATAACGTATAACACTATATTGCATCACTATATGACGTACAACGTTATATAATATTACGTTATAGCGTATAACGCTATATTGCATCACTATATGACGTATAACGTCATATACTGTTACGTTATAACGCATAACGATATATTGCACCACTATATGACGTATAACGTTATATACTATTACGTTATGAAGCATAACGTTATATTGCATCACTATATGATGTCTAACGTTATATAATTTTACGTTATAACGTATAACGCTATATTGCATCACTATGTGACGTATAACGTTATATACTATTGCGTTATAACGCATAACGATATCTTGCACCACTATAAGACGTATAACGTTATATTCTATTACGTTATAACGTATAACGTTATATTGCATATCTATATGACGTATAACGTATTATTGCATCACTATATGACGTATAACGTTGTATACTATTACGTTATAACGCATAACGTTATATTGCATCACTATATCACGTATAACGTTATGGACTATTACGTTATAACGTATAGCGACATATTGCATTACTATTTGACGTATAACGTTATATACTATTACGTTATAACCTATAACGTTATACTGCATCACTATATGACGTATAACGTTATATACTATTACGTTATAAGGTATAACGATATATTGCATCACTATATCACTTATAACGTTATATTGCTTCTCCATATGACGCATAACGATATAGACTATTACGTTATAACGTATAAAATTATATTGCATCTCTATATGTCGTATAACGTTATATAGCATCACTATATGACGTATAACGTTATATACTATTACGTTATAACGTATAACGTTATATTGCATCACTATATCATTTACAACGTTATATTGCATTACTATATGACGTATAACGTCATATACTGTTACGTTATAACGAATAACGATATATTGCACCACTATATGACGTATAACGTTATATACTATTACGTTATAACGTATGACGTTATATTGCATCACTATATCAAGTATAACGTTACGGAGTATTACGTTATAACGTATAACGACATTATGCATTACTATGTGACGTATAACGTTATATACTATTACGTTATAACCTATAACGCTATATTGCATCTCTATATAACGTATAACGTATTATTGAATCACTGTATGACGTATAACGTTGATACTACTACGTTATTACTTATAACGTTATATTGCATCACGATATGACGTATAACTTTATATTGCACCACTATATGACTTATAACTTTATATTGCATCACTATATGATGTCTAGCGTTACATAATTTTACGTTATAACGTATAACGCTATATTGCATCACTATATGACGTATAACGTTATATACTATTACGTTATAGCGTATAACGATATATTGCACCACTATATGACGTATCACTTTATATTGCATCACTATATGACGTATAACGTTATATTGCATCACTATATCAAGTATAACGTTACGGGGTATTACGTTATAACGTATAACGACATTATGCATTACTATGTGACGTATAACGTTATATACTATTACGTTATAACCTATAACGTTATATTGCATCTCTATATAACGTATAACGTATTATTGAATCACTGTATGACGTATAACGTTGATACTACTACGTTATAACTTATAACGTTATATTACATCACTATATGAAGTATAACCTTATATACTATTACGTTATAAAGCATAACGTTATATTGCATCACTATATCACTTACAACGATATATTGCATCACTATACTACGTATAACGTATACGTAGTATACTGTTACGTTATAACGTATAACGTTATATTGCATCACTATATCAAGTATAACGTTACGGAGTATTACGTTATAACGTATAACGACATTATGCATTACTATGTGACGTATTACGTTATAACCTATAACGTTATATTGCATCTCTATACAACGTATAACGTATTATTGAATCACTGTATGACGTATAACGTTGATACTACTACGTTATAACTTATAACGTTATATTGCATCACGATATGACGTATAACTTTATATTGCACCACTATATGACTTATTACTTTATATTGCACCACTATATGATGTCTAACGTTATATAATTTTACGTTATAGCGTATAACGCTATATTGCATCACTATATGACGTATAACGTTATATACTATTACGTTATAGCGTATAACGATATATTGCACAACTATATGACGTATCACTTTATATTGCATCACTATATGACGTATAACGTTATATACTATTACGATATAACGTATAACGATATATTGCATCACTATATGATGTCTAACGTTATATACTATTACGTTATAACGTATAACGCTACATTGCATAATTATATGACGTATAACGTATTATTGCATCACTATATGACGTATAACGTTGATACAATTACGTTATAACTTATAACGTTATATTGCATCACTATACGAATTATAACCTTATATAACATTACGCTATAACGTATAACGTTATATTACATCACTATATGATGTCTAACGTTATATAATTTTACGTCATAACGTATAACGCTATATTGCATCACTATATGACGTATAACGTCATATACTGTTACGTTATAACGTATAACGATATATTGCACCACTATATGACGTATAACGTTATATACTATTACGTTATAGCGTATAACGATATATTGCACCACTATATGACGTATCACTTTATATTGCATCACTATATGACGTATAACGTTATATACTATTACGTTATAACGTATAACGTTATATTGGATCACTATATGATGTCTAACGTT
Organism: Bombus affinis; assembly: GCF_024516045.1. Classification (NCBI taxonomy): domain Eukaryota; kingdom Metazoa; phylum Arthropoda; class Insecta; order Hymenoptera; family Apidae; genus Bombus; species Bombus affinis. The sequence continues at coordinate 269,432 of NW_026108889.1, read as the reverse complement.
ATATAATTTTACGTTATAACGTATAACGCTATATTGCATCACTATATGACGTACAACGTTATATAATATTACGTTGTAGCGTATAACGCTATATTGCATCACTATATGACGTATAACGTCATATACTGTTACGTTATAACGCATAACGATATATTGCACCACTATATGACGTATAACGTTATATACTATTACGTTATAGCGTATAACGATATATTGCACCACTATATGACGTACCATCTTATATTGCATCACTATATGACGTATAACGTTATATACTATTACGTTATAACGTATAACGTTATATTGCATCACTATATGATGTCTAACGTTATATAATTTTGCGTTATAACGTATAACGCTATATTGCATCACTATATGATGTATCACGTATCACGTTATGGAGTATTATGTTATAACGTATAGCGTCACATTGCATTACTATGTGACGTATAACGTTATATACTATTACTTTATAACGTATAAAGATATATTGCACCACTATATGACGTACAACTTCATATTGCATCTCTATATGACGTAAAACGTTATATACTATTACGTTATAATGTATAACGATATATTGTCCTAGTATATGACGAATCACTTTATATTGCATCACTATATGACGTATAACGATATATACTATTACGTTATAACGTATAACGATATATTGCATCAGTATATGATGTCTAACGTAATATAATTTTACGTTATAACGTATAACCCTATATTGCATCACCATATGACGTATAACGCTATATACTATTACGTTATAACGTATAACGATATATTGCCCCACTATATGACGTATCACTTTATATTGCATCACTATATGACGTATACCGTTATATACTGTTACGATATAATGTATAACGATATATTGCATCACTATATGATGTTTAACGTTATATACTATTATGTTATAACGTATAACGCTACATTGCATAACTATATGACGCATAACGTTATATTGCATCACTATATGACGTATAACGTCATATACTATTGCCTTATAATGCATAACGATATATTGCACCACTATATGACGTATAACCTTATATTGCATCTCTATATGACGTATAACTTTATATTGCATCTCTATATGACATATAACGTATTATTGCATCACAATATGATGACTAACGTTATATACTATTACGTTATAACGTATAACGCTATATTGCATCACTATATGATGTATAACGGTATATTCCATCACTATGTGAATTATAACGATATAGACTATAACGTTATAACGTATACCGTTATATTGCATCTCTATATGACGTATAACGTTATGTTGTGTCACTATATAACGTATAATGATATGGTGTATTGCGTTATAACGTATAACGACAGAATACATTACTATGTGACGTATAACGTTATATACTATTACGTTATAACCTATAACGTTATACTGCATCACTATATGACGTATAACGTTATATACTATTACGTTATAAGGTATAACGATATATTGCATCACTATATCACTTATAACGTTATATTGCTTCTCCATATGACGCATAACGATATAGACTATTACGTTATAACGTATAAAATTATATTGCATCTCTATATGTCGTATAACGTTATATAGCATCACTATATGACGTATAACGTTATATACTATTACGTTATAACGTATAACGTTATATTGCATCACTATATCACTTACAACGTTATATTGCATTACTATATGACGTATAACGTCATATACTGTTACGTTATAACGAATAACGATATATTGCACCACTATATGACGAATAACGTTATATACTATTACGTTATAACGTATAACGTTATATTGCATCACTATATCAAGTATAACGTTACGGAGTATTACGTTATAACGTATAACGACATTATGCATTATTATGTGACGTATAACGTTATATACTATTACGTTATAACCTATAACGTTATATTGCATCTCTATATAACGTATAACGTATTATTGAATCACTGTATGACGTATAACGTTGATACTACTACGTTATTACTTATAACGTTATATTGCATCACGATATGACGTATAACTTTATATTGCACCACTATATGACTTATAACTTTATATTGCATCACTATATGATGTCTAACGTTATATAATTTTACGTTATAACGTATAACGCTATATTGCATCACTATATGACGTATAACGTGATATACTATTACGTTATAGCGTATAACGATATATTGCCCCACTATATGACGTATCACTTTATATTGCATCACTATATGACGTATAACGTTATATTGCATCACTATATCAAGTATAACGTTACGGGGTATTACGTTATAACGTATAACGACATTATGCATTACTATGTGACGTATAACGTTATATACTATTACGTTATAACGTATAACGCTACATTGCATAACTATATGACGTATAACGTATTATTGCATCACTATATGACGTATAACGTTGATACATTTACGTTATAACTTATAACGTTATATTGCATCACTATACGAATTATAACCTTATATAATATTACGCTATAACGTATAACGTTATATAGCTTCACTATATGATGTCTAACGTTATATAATTTTACGTCATAACGTATAACGCTATATTGCATCACTATATGACGTATAACGTCATATACTGTTACGTTATAACGCATAACGATATATTGCGACACTATATGACGTATAACGTTATATACTATTACGTTATAGCGTATAACGATATATTGCACCACTATATGACGTATCACTTTATATTGCATCACTATATAACGTATAACGTTATATACTATTACGTTATAACGTATAACGTTATATTGCATCACTATATGATGTCTAACGTTATATAATTTTACGTTATAACGTATAACGCTATATTGCATTACTATATGACGTACAACGTTATATAATATTACGTTATAGCGTATAACGCTATATTGCATCACTATATGACGTATAACGTCATATACTGTTACGTTATAACGCATAACGATATATTGCACCACTATATGACGTATAACGTTATATACTATTACGTTATAGCGTATAACGATATATTGCACCACTATATGACGTATCACTTTATATTGCATCACTATATGACGTATAACGTTATATACTATTACGTTATAACGTATAACATTATATTGCATCACTATATGACGTATAACGTTATATACTATTACGTCATATCCTATAACGTTATATTGCATCTCTATACAACGTATAACGTATTATTGAATCACTGTATGACGTATAACGATGATACTACTACGTTATAACTTATAAACTTATATTGCATCACGATATGACGTATAACTTTATATTGCACCACTATATGATGTCTATCGTTATATAATTTTACGTTATAACGTATAACGCTATATTGCATCACTATATGACGTATAACGACATATACTGTTACGTTATAACGCACAACGATACATTGCACCACTATATGACGTATAACGTTATATACTATTACGTTATGACGCATAACGTTATATTGCATCACTATATGACGTATAACGTCATATACTGTTAAGTTATAACGCATAACGATATATTGCACCACTATATGACGTATAACCTTATATAATATTACGTTATAACGTATAACGTTATATTGCATCACTATATGATGTCTATCGTTATATAATTTTACGTTATAACGTATAACGCTATATTGCATCACTATATGACGTATAACGTCATATACTGTTAAGTTATAACGCATAACGATATATTGCACCACTATATGACGTATAACGTTATATACTATTACGTTATAACGTATAACGTTATATTGCATCACTATATGATGTCTAACGTTATATAATTTTACGTTATAACGTATAACGCTATATTGCATCACTATATGACTTACAACGTTATATACTATTACGTTATAGCGTATAACGCTATATTGCATCACTATATGACGTATAACGACATATACTGTTACGTTATAACGCACAACGATACATTGCACCACTATATGACGTATAACGTTATATACTATTACGTTATGACGCATAACGTTATATTGCATCACTATATGATGTCTAACGTTATATAATTTTACGTTATAACGTATAACGCTATATTGCATCACTATATGACGTATAACGTCATATACTGTTACGTTATAACGCATAACGATATATTGCACCACTATATGACGTATAACGTTATATACTATTACGTTATAGCGTATAACGATATATTGCACCACTATATGACGTATCATCTTATATTGCATCACTATATGACGTATAACGTTATATACTATTACGTTATAACGTATAACGTTATATTGCATCACTATATGATGTCTAACGTTATATAATTTTGCGTTATAACGTATAACGCTATATTGCATCACTATATGATGTATCACGTATCACGTTATGGAGTATTATGTTATAACGTATAGCGTCACATTGCATTACTATGTGACGTATAACGTTATATACTATTACTTTATAACGTATAAAGATATATTGCACCACTATATGACGTACAACTTCATATTGCATCTCTATATGACGTATAACGTTATATACTATTACGTTATAATGTATAACGATATATTGTCCTAGTATATGACGAATCACTTTATATTGCATCACTATATGACGTATAACGTTATATACTATTACGTTATAACGTATAACGATATATTGCATCAGTATATGATGTCTAACGTAATATAATTTTACGTTATAACGTATAACACTATATTGCATCACCATATGACGTATAACGCTATATACTATTACGTTATAACGTATAACGATATATTGCCCCACTATATGACGTATCACTTTATATTGCATCACTATATGACGTATACCGTTATATACTGTTGCGATATAATGTATAACGATATATTGCACCACTATATGACGTATAACGTTATATACTATTACGTTATAGCGTATAACGATATATTGCACCACTATATGACGTATCACTTTATATTGCATCACTATATGACGTATAACGTTATATACTATTACGTTATAACGTATAACGATATATTGCCCCACTATATGACGTATCACTTTATATTGCATCACTATATGACGTATACCGTTATATACTGTTACGATATAATGTATAACGATATATTGCACCACTATATGACGTATAACGTTATATACTATTATGTTATAACGTATAACGCTACATTGCATAACTATATGACGCATAACGTTATATTGCATCACTATATGACGTATAACGTCATATACTATTGCCTTATAATGCATAACGATATATTGCACCACTATATGACGTATAACCTTATATTGCATCTCTATATGACGAATAACTTTATATTGCATCTCTATATGACATATAACGTATTATTGCATCACAATATGATGACTAACGTTATATACTATTACGTTATAACGTATAACGCTACATTGCATAACTATATGACGTATAACGTATTATTGCATCACTATATGACGTGTAACGTTGATACATTTACGTTATAACTTATAACGTTATATTGCATCACTATACGAATTATAACCTTATATAATATTACGCTATAACGTATAACGTTATATTGCTTCACTATATGATGTCTAACGTTATATAATTTTACGTCATAACGTATAACGCTATATTGCATCACTATATGACGTATAACGTCATATACTGTTACGTTATAACGCATAACGATATATTGCGACACTATATGACGTATAACGTTATATACTATTACGTTATAGCGTATAACGATATATTGCACCACTATATGACGTATCACTTTATATTGCATCACTATATGACGTATAACGTTATATACTATTACGTTATAACGTATAACGTTATATTGCATCACTATATGATGTCTAACGTTATATAATTTTACGTTATAACGCATAACGCTATATTGCATTACTATATGACGTACAACGTTATATAATATTACGTTATAGCGTATAACGCTATATTGCATCACTATATGACGTATAACGTCATATACTGTTACGTTATAACGCATAACGATATATTGCACCACTATATGACGTATAACGTTATATACTATTACGTTATAGCGTATAACGATATATTGCACCACTATATGACGTATCACTTTATATTGCATCACTATATGACGTATAACGTTATATACTATTACGTTATAGCGTATAACGATATATTGCACCTCTATATGACGTATCATCTTATATTGCATCACTATATGACGTATAACGTTATATACTATTACGTTATAACGTATAACGTTATATTGCATCACTATATGATGTCTAACGTTATATAATTTTGCGTTATAACGTATAACGCTATATTGCATCACTATATGATGTATCACGTATCACGTTATGGAGTATTATGTTATAACGTATAGCGTCACATTGCATTACTATGTGACGTATAACGTTATATACTATTACTTTATAACGTATAAAGATATATTGCACCACTATATGACGTACAACTTCATATTGCATCTCTATATGACGTAAAACGTTATATACTATTACGTTATAATGTATAACGATATATTGTCCTAGTATATGACGAATCACTTTATATTGCATCACTATATGACGTATAACGTTATATACTATTACGTTATAACGTATAACGATATATTGCATCAGTATATGATGTCTAACGTAATATAATTTTACGTTATAACGTATAACACTATATTGCATCACCATATGACGTATAACGCTATATACTATTACGTTATAACGTATAACGATATATTGCCCCACTATATGACGTATCACTTTATATTGCATCACTATATGACGTATACCGTTATATACTGTTACGATATAATGTATAACGATATATTGCATCACTATATGATGTTTAACGTTATATACTATTATGTTATAACGTATAACGCTACATTGCATAACTATATGACGCATAACGTTATATTGCATCACTATATGACGTATAACGTCATATACTATTGCCTTATAATGCATAACGATATATTGCACCACTATATGACGTATAACCTTATATTGCATCTCTATATGACGTATAACTTTATATTGCATCTCTATATGACATATAACGTATTATTGCATCACAATATGATGACTAACGTTATATACTATTACGTTATAACGTATAACGCTATATTGCATCACTATATGATGTATAACGGTATATTCCATCACTATGTGAATTATAACGATATAGACTATAACGTTATAACGTATACCGTTATATTGCATCTCTATATGACGTATAACGTTATGTTGTGTCACTATATAACGTATAATGATATGGTGTATTGCGTTATAACGTATAACGACAGAATACATTACTATGTGACGTATAACGTTATATACTATTACGTTATAACCTATAACGTTATACTGCATCACTATATGACGTATAACGTTATATACTATTACGTTATAAGGTATAACGATATATTGCATCACTATATCACTTATAACGTTATATTGCTTCTCCATATGACGCATAACGATATAGACTATTACGTTATAACGTATAAAATTATATTGCATCTCTATATGTCGTATAACGTTATATAGCATCACTATATGACGTATAACGTTATATACTATTACGTTATAACGTATAACGTTATATTGCATCACTATATCACTTACAACGTTATATTGCATTACTATATGACGTATAACGTCATATACTGTTACGTTATAACGAATAACGATATATTGCACCACTATATGACGAATAACGTTATATACTATTACGTTATAACGTATAACGTTATATTGCATCACTATATCAAGTATAACGTTACGGAGTATTACGTTATAACGTATAACGACATTATGCATTATTATGTGACGTATAACGTTATATACTATTACGTTATAACCTATAACGTTATATTGCATCTCTATATAACGTATAACGTATTATTGAATCACTGTATGACGTATAACGTTGATACTACTACGTTATTACTTATAACGTTATATTGCATCACGATATGACGTATAACTTTATATTGCACCACTATATGACTTATAACTTTATATTGCATCACTAAATGATGTCTAACGTTATATAATTTTACGTTATAACGTATAACGCTATATTGCATCACTATATGACGTATAACGTGATATACTATTACGTTATAGCGTATAACGATATATTGCACCACTATATGACGTATCACTTTATATTGCATCACTATATGACGTATAACGTTATATTGCATCACTATATCAAGTATAACGTTACGGGGTATTACGTTATAACGTATAACGACATTATGCATTACTATGTGACGTATAACGTTATATACTATTACGTTATAACGTATAACGCTACATTGCATAACTATATGACGTATAACGTATTATTGCATCACTATATGACGTATAACGTTGATACATTTACGTTATAACTTATAACGTTATATTGCATCACTATACGAATTATAACCTTATATAATATTACGCTATAACGTATAACGTTATATAGCTTCACTATATGATGTCTAACGTTATATAATTTTACGTCATAACGTATAACGCTATATTGCATCACTATATGACGTATAACGTCATATACTGTTACGTTATAACGCATAAGGATATATTGCGACACTATATGACGTATAACGTTATATACTATTACGTTATAGCGTATAACGATATATTGCACCACTATATGACGTATCACTTTATATTGCATCACTATATAACGTATAACGTTATATACTATTACGTTATAACGTATAACGTTATATTGCATCACTATATGATGTCTAACGTTATATAATTTTACGTTATAACGTATAACGCTATATTGCATTACTATATGATGTACAACGTTATATAATATTACGTTATAGCGTATAACGCTATATTGCATCACTATATGACGTATAACGTCATATACTGTTACGTTATAACGCATAACGATATATTGCACCACTATATGACGTATAACGTTATATACTATTACGTTATAGCGTATAACGATATATTGCACCACTATATGACGTATCACTTTATATTGCATCACTATATGACGTATAACGTTATATACTATTACGTTATAACGTATAACATTATATTGCATCACTATATGATGTCTACCGTTATATAATTTTACGTTATAACGTATAACGCTACATTGCATAACTATATGACGTATAACGTATTATTGCATCACTATGAGACGTATAACGTTGATGCTATTACGTTATAACTTATAACGTTATATTGCATCACTATACGAATTATAACCTTATATAATATTACGTTATAACGTATAACGTTATATTGCATCACTATATGATGTCTAACGTTATATAATTTTACGTTATAACGTATAACGCTATATTGCATCACTATATGACGTATAACGTTATATACTATTACGTTATAGCGTATAACGGTATATTGCACCACTATATGACGTATCACTTTATATTGCATCACTATATGACGTATAACGTTATATTGCATCACTATATCAAGTATAACGTTACGGGGTATTACGTTATAACGTATAACGACATTATGCATTACTATGTGACGTATAACGTTATATACTATTACGTTATAACCTATAACGTTATATTGCATCTCTATATACCGTATAACGTATTATTGAATCACTGTATGACGTATAACGTTGATACTACTACGTTATAACTTATAACGTTATATTACATCACTATATGAAGTATAACCTTATATACTATTACGTTATAAAGCATAACGTTATATTGCATCACTATATTACTTACAACGATATATTGCATCACTATACTACGTATAACGTATACGTAGTATACTGTTACGTTATAACGTATAACGTTATATTGCATCACTATATCAAGTATAACGTTACGGAGTATTACGTTATAACGTATAACGACATTATGCATTACTATGTGACGTATTACGTTATAACCTATAACGTTATATTGCATCTCTATACAACGTATAACGTATTATTGAATCACTGTATGACGTATAACGTTGATACTACTACGTTATAACTTATAACGTTATATTGCATCACGATATGACGTATAACTTTATATTGCACCACTATATGACTTATTACTTTATATTGCACCACTATATGATGTCTAACGTTATATAATTTTACGTTATAGCGTATAACGCTATATTGCATCACTATATGACGTACAACGTTATATAATATTACGTTATAGCGTATAACGCTATATTGCATCACTATATGACGTATAACGTCATATACTGTTACGTTATAACGCATAACGATATATTGCACCAGTATATGACGTATAACGTTATATACTATTACGTTATAGCGTATAACGATATATTGCACCACTATATGACGTATCATCTTATATTGCATCACTATATGACGTATAACGTTATATTGCATCTCTATACAACGTATAACGTATTATTGAATCACTGTATGACGTATAACGATGATACTACTACGTTATAACTTATAAACTTATATTGCATCACGATATGACGTATAACTTTATATTGCACCACTATATGGCTTATAACTTTATATTGCATCACTATATGATGTCTATCGTTATATAATTTTACGTTATAACGTATAACGCTACATTGCATAACTATATGACGTATAACGTATTATTGCATCACTATATGACGTATAACGTTGATACTATTACGTTATAACTTATAACGTTATATTGCATCACTATACGAATTATAACCTTATATAATATTACGTTATAACGTATAACGTTATATTGCATCACTATATGATGTCTATCGTTATATAATTTTACGTTATAACGTATAACGCTATATTGCATCACTATATGACGTATAACGTCATATACTGTTAAGTTATAACGCATAACGATATATTGCACCACTATATGACGTATAACGTTATATACTATTACGTTATAACGTATAACGTTATATTGCATCACTATATGATGTCTAACGTTATATAATTTTACGTTATAACGTATAACGCTATATTGCATCACTATATGACTTACAACGTTATATACTATTACGTTATAGCGTATAACGCTATATTGCATCACTATATGACGTATAACGACATATACTGTTACGTTATAACGCATAACGATATATTGCACCACTATATGACGTATAACGTTATATACTATTACGTTATGACGCATAACGTTATATTGCATCACTATATGATGTCTAACGTTATATAATTTTACGTTATAACGTATAACGCTATATTGCATCACTATATGACGTATAACGTCATATACTGTTACGTTATAACGCATAACGATATATTGCACCACTATATGACGTATAACGTTATATACTATTACGTTATAGCGTATAACGATATATTGCACCACTATATGACGTATCATCTTATATTGCATCACTATATGACGTATAACGTTATATACTATTACGTTATAACGTATAACGTTATATTGCATCACTATATGATGTCTAACGTTATATAATTTTGCGTTATAACGTATAACGCTATATTGCATCACTATATGATGTATCACGTATCACGTTATGGAGTATTATGTTATAACGTATAGCGTCACATTGCATTACTATGTGACGTATAACGTTATATACTATTACTTTATAACGTATAAAGATATATTGCACCACTATATGACGTACAACTTCATATTGCATCTCTATATGACGTATAACGTTATATACTATTACGTTATAATGTATAACGATATATTGTCCTAGTATATGACGAATCACTTTATATTGCATCACTATATGACGTATAACGTTATATACTATTACGTTATAACGTATAACGATATATTGCATCAGTATATGATGTCTAACGTAATATAATTTTACTTTATAACGTATAACACTATATTGCATCACCATATGACGTATAACGCTATATACTATTACGTTATAACGTATAACGATATATTGCCCCACTATATGACGTATCACTTTATATTGCATCACTATATGACGTATACCGTTATATACTGTTACGATATAATGTATAACGATATATTGCACCACTATATGACGTATAACGTTATATACTATTACGTTATAGCGTATAACGATATATTGCACCACTATATGACGTATCACTTTATATTGCATCACTATATGACGTATAACGTTATATACTATTACGTTATAACGTATAACGATATATTGCCCCACTATATGACGTATCACTTTATATTGCATCACTATATGACGTATACCGTTATATACTGTTACGATATAATGTATAACGATATATTGCACCACTATATGACGTATAACGTTATATACTATTATGTTATAACGTATAACGTTACATTGCATAACTATATGACGCATAACGTTATATTGTATCACTATATGACGTATAACGTCATATACTATTGCCTTATAATGCATAACGATATATTGCACCACTATATGACGTATAACCTTATATTGCATCTCTATATGACGAATAACTTTATATTGCATCTCTATATGACATATAACGTATTATTGCATCACAATATGATGACTAACGTTATATACTATTACGTTATAACGTATAACGCTATATTGCATCACTATATGACGTATAACGTGATATACTATTACGTTATAGCGTATAACGATATATTGCACCACTATATGACGTATCACTTTATATTGCATCACTATATGACGTATAACGTTATATTGCATCACTATATCAAGTATAACGTTACGGGGTATTACGTTATAACGTATAACGACATTATGCATTACTATGTGACGTATAACGTTATATACTATTACGTTATAACGTATAACGCTACATTGCATAACTATATGACGTATAACGTATTATTGCATCACTATATGACGTGTAACGTTGATACATTTACGTTATAACTTATAACGTTATATTGCATCACTATACGAATTATAACCTTATATACTATTACGCTATAACGTATAACGTTATATTGCTTCACTATATAATGTCTAACGTTATATAATTTTACGTCATAACGTATAACGCTATATTGCATCACTATATGACGTATAACGTCATATACTGTTACGTTATAACGCATAACGATATATTGCGACACTATATGACGTATAACGTTATATACTATTACGTTATAGCGTATAACGATATATTGCACCACTATATGACGTATCACTTTATATTGCATCACTATATGACGTATAACGTTATATACTATTACGTTATAACGTATAACGTTATATTGCATCACTATATGATGTCTAACGTTATATAATTTTACGTTATAACGCATAACGCTATATTGCATTACTATATGACGTACAACGTTATATAATATTACGTTATAGCGTATAACGCTATATTGCATCACTATATGACGTATAACGTCATATACTGTTACGTTATAACGCATAACGATATATTGCACCACTATATGACGTATAACGTTATATACTATTACGTTATAGCGTATAACGATATATTGCACCACTATATGACGTATCACTTTATATTGCATCACTATATGACGTATAACGTTATATACTATTACGTTATAACGTATAACGTTATATTGCATCACTATATGATGTCTACCGTTATATAATTTTACGTTATAACGTATAACGCTACATTGCATAACTATATGACGTATAACGTATTATTGCATCACTATGAGACGTATAACGTTGATGCTATTACGTTATAACTTATAACGTTATATTGCATCACTATACGAATTATAACCTTATATAATATTACGTTATAACGTATAACGTTATATTGCATCACTATATGATGTCTAACGTTATATAATTATACGTTATAACGTATAACGCTATATTGCATTACTATATGACGTACAACGTTATATAATATTACGTTATAGCGTATAACGCTATATTGCATCACTATATGACGTATAACGTCATATACTGTTACGTTATAACGCATAACGATATATTGCACCACTATATGACGTATAACGTTATATACTATTACGTTATAGCGTATAACGATATATTGCACCACTATATGACGTATCACTTTATATTGCATCACTATATGACGTATAACGTTATATACTATTACGTTATAACGTATAACGTTATATTGCATCACTATATGATGTCTACCGTTATATAATTTTACGTTATAACGTATAACGCTACATTGCATAACTATATGACGTATAACGTATTATTGCATCACTATGAGACGTATAACGTTGATGCTATTACGTTATAACTTATAACGTTATATTGCATCACTATACGAATTATAACCTTATATAATATTACGTTATAACGTATAACGTTATATTGCATCACTATATGATGTCTAACGTTATATAATTTTACGTTATAACGTATAACGCTATATTGCATCACTATATGACGTATAACGTTATATACTATTACGTTATAGCGTATAACGATATATTGCACCACTATATGACGTATCACTTTATATTGCATCACTATATGACGTATAACGTTATATTGCATCACTATATCAGGTATAACGTTACGGGGTATTACGTTATAACGTATAACGACATTATGCATTACTATGTGACGTATAACGTTATATACTATTACGTTATAACCTATAACGTTATATTGCATCTCTATATAACGTATAACGTATTATTGAATCACTGTATGACGTATAACGTTGATACTACTACGTTATAACTTATAACGTTATATTACATCACTATATGAAGTATAACCTTATATACTATTACGTTATAAAGCATAACGTTATATTGCATCACTATATCACTTACAACGATATATTGCATCACTATACTACGTATAACGTATACGTAGTATACTGTTACGTTATAACGTATAACGTTATATTGCATCACTATATCAAGTATAACGTTACGGAGTATTACGTTATAACGTATAACGACATTATGCATTACTATGTGACGTATTACGTTATAACCTATAACGTTATATTGCATCTCTATACAACGTATAACGTATTATTGAATCACTGTATGACGTATAACGTTGATACTACTACGTTATAACTTATAACGTTATATTGCATCACGATATGACGTATAACTTTATATTGCACCACTATATGACTTATTACTTTATATTGCACCACTATATGATGTCTAACGTTATATAATTTTACGTTATAGCGTATAACGCTATATTGCATCACTATATGACGTATAACGTGATATACTATTACGTTATAGCGTATAACGATATATTGCACCACTATATGACGTATCACTTTATATTGCATCACTATATGACGTATAACGTTATATTGCATCACTATATCAAGTATAACGTTACGGGGTATTACGTTATAACGTATAACGACATTATGCATTACTATGTGACGTATAACGTTATATACTATTACGTTATAACGTATAACGCTACATTGCATAACTATATGACGTATAACGTATTATTGCATCACTATATGACGTGTAACGTTGATACATTTACGTTATAACTTATAACGTTATATTGCATCACTATACGAATTATAACCTTATATAATATTACGCTATAACGTATAACGTTATATTGCTTCACTATATGATGTCTAACGTTATATAATTTTACGTCCTAACGTATAACGCTATATTGCATCACTATATGACGTATAACGTCATATACTGTTACGTTATAACGCATAACGATATATTGCGACACTATATGACGTATAACGTTATATACTATTACGTTATAGCGTATAACGATATATTGCACCACTATATGACGTATCACTTTATATTGCATCACTATATGACGTATAACGTTATATACTATTACGTTATAACGTATAACGTTATATTGCATCACTATATGATGTCTAACGTTATATAATTTTACGTTATAACGCATAACGCTATATTGCATTACTATATGACGTACAACGTTATATAATATTACGTTATAGCGTATAACGCTATATTGCATCACTATATGACGTATAACGTCATATACTGTTACGTTATAACGCATAACGATATATTGCACCACTATATGACGTATAACGTTATATACTATTACGTTATAGCGTATAACGATATATTGCACCACTATATGACGTATCACTTTATATTGCATCACTATATGACGTATAACGTTATATACTATTACGTTATAACGTATAACGTTATATTGCATCACTATATGATGTCTACCGTTATATAATTTTACGTTATAACGTATAACGCTACATTGCATAACTATATGACGTATAACGTATTATTGCATCACTATGAGACGTATAACGTTGATGCTATTACGTTATAACTTATAACGTTATATTGCATCACTATACGAATTATAACCTTATATAATATTACGTTATAACGTATAACGTTATATTGCATCACTATATGATGTCTAACGTTATATAATTTTACGTTATAACGTATAACGCTATATTGC
This sequence comes from Bombus affinis, assembly GCF_024516045.1. Lineage (NCBI taxonomy): Eukaryota > Metazoa > Arthropoda > Insecta > Hymenoptera > Apidae > Bombus > Bombus affinis. The sequence continues at coordinate 253,023 of NW_026108889.1, read as the reverse complement.
ATTACTATATGACGTACAACGTTATATAATATTACGTTATAGCGTATAACGCTATATTGCATCACTATATGACGTATAACGTCATATACTGTTACGTTATAACGCATAACGATATATTGCACCACTATATGACGTATAACGTTATATACTATTACGTTATAGCGTATAACGATATATTGCACCACTATATGACGTATCACTTTATATTACATCACTATATGACGTATAACGTTATATACTATTACGTTATAACGTATAACGTTATATTGCATCACTATATGATGTCTACCGTTATATAATTTTACGTTATAACGTATAACGCTACATTGCATAACTATATGACGTATAACGTATTATTGCATCACTATGAGACGTATAACGTTGATGCTATTACGTTATAACTTATAACGTTATATTGCATCACTATACGAATTATAACCTTATATAATATTACGTTATAACGTATAACGTTATATTGCATCACTATATGATGTCTAACGTTATATAATTTTACGTTATAACGTATAACGCTATATTGCATCACTATAGGACGTATAACGTTATATACTATTACGTTATAGCGTATAACGATATATTGCACCACTATATGACGTATCACTTTATATTGCATCACTATATGACGTATAACGTTATATTGCATCACTATATCAAGTATAACGTTACGGGGTATTACGTTATAACGTATAACGACATTATGCATTACTATGTGACGTATAACGTTATATACTATTACGTTATAACCTATAACGTTATATTGCATCTCTATATAACGTATAACGTATTATTGAATCACTGTATGACGTATAACGTTGATACTACTACGTTATAACTTATAACGTTATATTACATCACTATATGAAGTATAACCTTATATACTATTACGTTATAAAGCATAACGTTATATTGCATCACTATATCACTTACAACGATATATTGCATCACTATACTACGTATAACATATACGTAGTATACTGTTACGTTATAACGTATAACGTTATATTGCATCACTATATCAAGTATAACGTTACGGAGTATTACGTTATAACGTATAACGACATTATGCATTACTATGTGACGTATTACGTTATAACCTATAACGTTATATTGCATCTCTATACAACGTATAACGTATTATTGAATCACTGTATGACGTATAACGTTGATACTACTACGTTATAACTTATAACGTTATATTGCATCACGATATGACGTATAACTTTATATTGCACCACTATATGACTTACTTTATATTGCACCACTATATGATGTCTAACGTTATATAATTTTACGTTATAGCGTATAACGCTATATTGCATCACTATATGACGTATAACGTTATATACTATTACGTTATAGCGTATAACGATATATTGCACCACTATATGACGTATCACTTTATATTGCATCACTATATGACGTATAACGTTATATACTATTACGATATAACGTATAACGATATATTGCATCACTATATGATGTCTAACGTTATATACTATTACGTTATAACGTATAACGCTACATTGCATAACTATATGACGTATAACGTATTATTGCATCACTATATGACGTATAACGTTGATACAATTACGTTATAGTTTATAACGTTATATTGCATCACTATACGAATTATAACCTTATATAATATTACGCTATAACGTATAACGTTATATTGCATCACTATATGATGTCTAACGTTATATAATTTTACGTCATAACGTATAACGCTATATTGCATCACTATATGACGTATAACGTCATATACTGTTACGTTATAACGCATAACGATATATTGCACCACTATATGACGTATAACGTTATATACTATTACGTTATAGCGTATAACGATATATTGCACCACTATATGACGTATCACTTTATATTGCATCACTATATGACGTATAACGTTATATACTATTACGTTATAACGTATAACGTTATATTGGATCACTATATGATGTCTAACGTTATATAATTTTACGTTATAACGTATAACGCTATATTGCATCACTATATGACGTACAACGTTATATAATATTACGTTATAGCGTATAACGCTATATTGCATCACTATATGACGTATAACGTCATATACTGTTACGTTATAACGCATAACGATATATTGCACCAGTATATGACGTATAACGTTATATACTATTACGTTATAGCGTATAACGATGTATTGCACCACTATATGACGTATCATCTTATATTGCATCACTATATGACGTATAACGTTATATACTATTACGTCATAACCTATAACGTTATATTGCATCTCTATACAACGTATAACGTATTATTGAATCACTGTATGACGTATAACGATGATACTACTACGTTATAACTTATAAACTTATATTGCATCACGATATGACGTATAACTTTATATTGCACCACTATATGGCTTATAACTTTATATTGCATCACTATATGATGTCTATCGTTATATAATTTTACGTTATAACGTATAACGCTACATTGCATAACTATATGACGTATAACGTATTATTGCATCACTATATGACGTATAACGTTGATACTATTACGTTATAACTTATAACGTTATATTGCATCACTATACGAATTATAACCTTATATAATATTACGTTATAACGTATAACGTTATATTGCATCACTATATGATGTCTATCGTTATATAATTTTACGTTATAACGTATAACGCTATAATGCATCACTATATGACGTATAACGTCATATACTGTTAAGTTATAACGCATAACGATATATTGCACCACTATATGACGTATAACGTTATATACTATTACGTTATAACGTATAACGTTATATTGCATCACTATATGATGTCTAACGTTATATAATTTTACGTTATAACGTATAACGCTATATTGCATCACTATATGACTTACAACGTTATATACTATTACGTTATAGCGTATAACGCTATATTGCATCACTATATGACGTATAACGTCATATACTGTTACGTTATAACGCATAACGATATATTGCACCACTATATGACGTATAACGTTATATACTATTACGTTATGACGCATAACGTTATATTGCATCACTATATGATGTCTAACGTTATATAATTTTACGTTATAACGTATAACGCTATATTGCATCACTATATGACGTATAACGTCATATACTGTTACGTTATAACGCATAACGATATATTGCACCACTATATGACGTATAACGTTATATACTATTACGTTATAGCGTATAACGATATATTGCACCACTATATGACGTATCATCTTATATTGCATCACTATATGACGTATAACGTTATATACTATTACGTTATAACGTATAACGTTATATTGCATCACTATATGATGTCTAACGTTATATAATTTTGCGTTATAACGTATAACGCTATATTGCATCACTATATGATGTATCACGTATCACGTTATGGAGTATTATGTTATAACGTATAGCGTCACATTGCATTACTATGTGACGTATAACGTTATATACTATTACTTTATAACGTATAAAGATATATTGCACCACTATATGACGTACAACTTCATATTGCATCTCTATATGACGTATAACGTTATATACTATTACGTTATAATGTATAACGATATATTGTCCTAGTATATGACGAATCACTTTATATGCCATCACTATATGACGTATAACGTTATATACTATTACGTTATAACGTATAACGATATATTGCATCAGTATATGATGTCTAACGTAATATAATTTTACGTTATAACGTATAACACTATATTGCATCACCATATGACGTATAACGCTATATACTATTACGTTATAACGTATAACGATATATTGCCCCACTATATGACGTATCACTTTATATTGCATCACTATATGACGTATACCGTTATATACTGTTACGATATAATGTATAACGATATATTGCATCACTATATGATGTTTAACGTTATATACTATTATGTTATAACGTATAACGCTACATTGCATAACTATATGACGCATAACGTTATATTGCATCACTATGTGACGTATAACGTCATATACTATTGCCTTATAATGCATAACGATATATTGCACCACTATATGACGTATAACCTTATATTGCATCTCTATATGACGTATAACTTTATATTGCATCTCTATATGACATATAACGTATTATTGCATCACAATATGATGACTAACGTTATATACTATTACGTTATAACGTATAACGCTATATTGCATCACTATATGACGTATAACGTGATATACTATTACGTTATAGCGTATAACGATATATTGCACCACTATATGACGTATCACTTTATATTGCATCACTATATGACGTATAACGTTATATTGCATCACTATATCAAGTATAACGTTACGGGGTATTACGTTATAACGTATAACGACATTATGCATTACTATGTGACGTATAACGTTATATACTATTACGTTATAACGTATAACGCTACATTGCATAACTATATGACGTATAACGTATTATTGCATCACTATATGACGTATAACGTTGATACATTTACGTTATAACTTATAACGTTATATTGCATCACTATACGAATTATAACCTTATATAATATTACGCTATAACGTATAACGTTATATTGCTTCACTATATGATGTCTAACGTTATATAATTTTACGTCATAACGTATAACGCTATATTGCATCACTATATGACGTATAACGTCATATACTGTTACGTTATAACGCATAACGATATATTGCGACACTATATGACGTATAACGTTATATACTATTACGTTATAGCGTATAACGATATATTGCACCACTATATGACGTATCACTTTATATTGCATCACTATATGACGTATAACGTTATATACTATTACGTTATAACGTATAACGTTATATTGCATCACTATATGATGTCTAACGTTATATAATTTTACGTTATAACGTATAACGCTATATTGCATTACTATATGACGTACAACGTTATATAATATTACGTTATAGCGTATAACACTATATTGCATCACTATATGACGTATAACGTCATATACTGTTACGTTATAACGCATAACGATATATTGCACCACTATATGACGTATAACGTTATATACTATTACGTTATAGCGTATAACGATATATTGCACCACTATATGACGTATCACTTTATATTGCATCACTATATGACGTATAACGTTATATACTATTACGTTATAACGTATAACGTTATATTGCATCACTATATGATGTCTACCGTTATATAATTTTACGTTATAACGTATAACGCTACATTGCATAACTATATGACGTATAACGTATTATTGCATCACTATGAGACGTATAACGTTGATGCTATTACGTTATAACTTATAACGTTATATTGCATCACTATACGAATTATAACCTTATATAATATTACGTTATAACGTATAACGTTATATTGCATCACTATATGATGTCTAACGTTATATAATTTTACGTTATAACGTATAACGCTATATTGCATCACTATATGATGTCTAACGTTATATAATTTTACGTTATAACGTATAACGCTATATTGCATCACTATATGACGTATAACGTTATATACTATTACGTTATAGCGTATAACGATATATTGCACCCACTATATGACGTATCACTTTATATTGCATCACTATATGACGTATAACGTTATATTGCATCACTATATCAAGTATAACGTTACGGGGTATTACGTTATAAAGTATAACGACATTATGCATTACTATGTGACGTATAACGTTATATACTATTACGTTATAACCTATAACGTTATATTGCATCTCTATATAACGTATAACGTATTATTGAATCACTGTATGACGTATAACGTTGATACTACTACGTTATAACTTATAACGTTATATTACATCACTATATGAAGTATAACCTTATATACTATTACGTTATAAAGCATAACGTTATATTGCATCACTATATCACTTACAACGATATATTGCATCACTATACAACGTATAACGTATACGTAGTATACTGTTACGTTATAACGTATAACGTTATATTGCATCACTATATCAAGTATAACGTTACGGAGTATTACGTTATAACGTATAACGACATTATGCATTACTATGTGACGTATTACGTTATAACCTATAACGTTATATTGCATCTCTATACAACGTATAACGTATTATTGAATCACTGTATGACGTATAACGTTGATACTACTACGTTATAACTTATAACGTTATATTGCATCACGATATGACGTATAACTTTATATTGCACCACTATATGACTTATTACTTTATATTGCACCACTATATGATGTCTAACGTTATATAATTTTACGTATAGCGTATAACGCTATATTGCATCACTATATGACGTATAACGTTATATACTATTACGTTATAGCGTATAACGATATATTGCACCACTATATGACGTATCACTTTATATTGCATCACTATATGACGTATAACGTTATATACTATTACGATATAACGTATAACGATATATTGCATCACTATATGATGTCTAACGTTATATACTATTACGTTATAACGTATAACGCTACATTGCATAACTATATGACGTATAACATATTATTGCATCACTATATGACGTATAACGTTGATACAATTACGTTATAACTTATAACGTTATATTGCATCACTATACGAATTATAACCTTATATAATATTACGCTATAACGTATAACGTTATATTGCATCACTATATGATGTCTAACGTTATATAATTTTACGTCATAACGTATAACGCTATATTGCATCACTATATGACGTATAACGTCATATACTGTTACGTTATAACGCATAACGATATATTGCACCACTATATGACGTATAACGTTATATACTATTACGTTATAGCGTATAACGATATATTGCACCACTATATGACGTATCACTTTATATTGCATCACTATATGACGTATAACGTTATATACTATTACGTTATAACGTATAACGTTATATTGGATCACTATATGATGTCTAACGTTATATAATTTTACGTTATAACGTATAACGCTATATTGCATCACTATATGACGTACAACGTTATATAATATTACGTTATAGCGTATAACGCTATATTGCATCACTATATGACGTATAACGTCATATACTGTTACGTTATAACGCATAACGATATATTGCACCAGTATATGGACGTATAACGTTATATACTATTACGTTATAGCGTATAACGATATATTGCACCACTATATGACGTATCATCTTATATTGCATCACTATATGACGTATAACGTTATATACTATTACGTCATAACCTATAACGTTATATTGCATCTCTATACAACGTATAACGTATTATTGAATCACTGTATGACGTATAACGATGATACTACTACGTTATAACTTATAAACTTATATTGCATCACGATATGACGTATAACTTTATATTGCACCACTATATGGCTTATAACTTTATATTGCATCACTATACGATGTCTATCGTTATATAATTTTACGTTATAACTTATAACGCTACATTGCATAACTATATGACGTATAACGTATTATTGCATCACTATATGACGTATAACGTTGATACTATTACGTTATAACTTATAACGTTATATTGCATCACTATACGAATTATAACCTTATATAATATTACGTTATAACGTATAACGTTATATTGCATCACTATATGATGTCTATCGTTATATAATTTTACGTTATAACGTATAACGCTATATTGCATCACTATATGACGTATAACGTCATATACTGTTACGTTATAACGCATAACGATATATTGCACCACTATATGACGTATAACGTTATATACTATTACGTTATGACGCATAACGTTATATTGCATCACTATATGATGTCTAACGTTATATAATTTTACGTTATAACGTATAACGCTATATTGCATCACTATATGACGTATAACGTCATATACTGTTACGTTATAACGCATAACGATATATTGCACCACTATATGACGTATAACGTTATATACTATTACGTTATAGCGTATAACGATATATTGCACCACTATATGACGTATCATCTTATATTGCATCACTATATGACGTATAACGTTATATACTATTACGTTATAAACGTATAACGTTATATTGCATCACTATATGATGTCTAACGTTATATAATTTTGCGTTATAACGTATAACGCTATATTGCATCACTATATGATGTATCACGTATCACGTTATGGAGTATTATGTTATAACGTATAGCGTCACATTGCATTACTATGTGACGTATAACGTTATATACTATTACTTTATAACGTATAAAAATATATTGCACCACTATATGACGTACAACTTCATATTGCATCTCTATATGACGTATAACGTTATATACTATTATGTTATAATGTATAACGATATATTGTCCTAGTATATGACGAATCACTTTATATTGCATCACTATATGACGTATAACGTTATATACTATTACGTTATAACGTATAACGATATATTGCATCAGTATATGATGTCTAACGTAATATAATTTTACGTTATAACGTATAACACTATATTGCATCACCATATGACGTATAACGCTATATACTATTACGTTATAACGGTATAACGATATATTGCCCCACTATATGACGTATCACTTTATATTGCATCACTATATGACGTATACCGTTATATACTGTTACGATATAATGTATAACGATATATTGCATCACTATATGATGTTTAACGTTATATACTATTATGTTATAACGTATAACGCTACATTGCATAACTATATGACGCATAACGTTATATTGCATCACTATATGACGTATAACGTCATATACTATTGCCTTATAATGCATAACGATATATTGCACCACTATATGACGTATAACCTTATATTGCATCTCTATATGACGTATAACTTTATATTGCATCTCTATATGACATATAACGTATTATTGCATCACAATATGATGACTAACGTTATATACTATTACGTTATAACGTATAACGCTATATTGCGACACTATATGACGTATAACGTTATATACTATTACGTTATAGCGTATAACGATATATTGCACCACTATATGACGTATCACTTTATATTGCATCACTATATGACGTATAACGTTATATACTATTACGTTATAACGTATAACGTTATATTGCATCACTATATGATGTCTAACGTTATATAATTTTACGTTATAACGTATAACGCTATATTGCATTACTATATGACGTACAACGTTATATAATATTACGTTATAGCGTATAACGCTATATTGCATCACTATATGACGTATAACGTCATATACTGTTACGTTATAACGCATAACGATATATTGCACCACTATATGACGTATAACGTTATATACTATTACGTTATAACGCATAACGCTATATTGCATCACTATATGACGTATAACGTCATATACTGTTACGTTATAACGCATAACGATATATTGCACCACTATATGACGTATAACGTCATATACTATTGCCTTATAATGCATAACGATATATTGCACCACTATATGACGTATAACCTTATATTGCATCTCTATATGACGTATAACTTTATATTGCATCTCTATATGACGTATAACGTATTATTGCATCACAATATGATGACTAACGTTATATACTATTACGTTATAACGTATAACGCTATATTGCATCACTATATGATGTATAACGGTATATTCCATCACTATGTGAATTATAACGATATAGACTATAACGTTATAACGTATACCGTTATATTGCATCTCTATATGACGTATAACGTTATATTGTGTCACTATATAACGTATAATGATATGGTGTATTACGTTATAACGTATAACGACAGAATACATTACTATGTGACGTATAACGTTATATACTATTGCGTTATAACGCATAACGATATATTGCACCACTATAAGACGTATAACGTTATATTCTATTACGTTATAACGTATAACGTTATATTGCATATCTATATGACGTATAACGTATTATTGCATCACTATATGACATATATCGTTATATACTATTACGTTATAAGGTATAACGATATAGTGCATCACTATATCACTTATAACGTTATATTGCTTCTCCATATGACGCATAACGATATAGACTATTACGTTATAACGTATAAAATTATATTGCATCTCTATATGTCGTATAACGTTATATAGCATCACTATATGACGTATAACGTTATATACTATTACGTTATAACGTATAACGTTATATTGCATCACTATATCAAGTATAACGTTACGGAGTATTACGTTATAACGTATAACGACATTATGCATTACTATGTGACGTATAACGTTATATACTATTACGTTATAACCTATAACGTTATATTGCATCTCTATATAACGTATAACGTATTATTGAATCACTGTATGACGTATAACGTTGATACTACTACGTTATTACTTATAACGTTATATTGCATCACGATATGACGTATAACTTTATATTGCACCACTATATGACTTATAACTTTATATTGCATCACTATATGATGTCTAACGTTATATAATTTTACGTTATAACGTATAACGTTATATTGCATCACTATATGACGTATAACGTTATATACTATTACGTTATAGCGTATAACGATATATTGCACCACTATATGACGTATCACTTTATATTGCATCACTATATGACGTATAACGTTATATTGCATCACTATATCAAGTATAACGTTACGGGGTATTACGTTATAACGTATAACGACATTATGCATTACTATGTGACGTATAACGTTATATACTATTACGTTATAACGTATAACGCTACATTGCATAACTATATGACGTATAACGTATTATTGCATCACTATATGACGTATAACGTTGATACAATTACGTTATAACTTATAACGTTATATTGCATCACTAAACGAATTATAACCTTATATAATATTACGCTATAACGTATAACGTTATATTGCTTCACTATATGATGTCTAACGTTATATAATTTTACGTCATAACGTATAACGCTATATTGCATCACTATATGACGTATAACGTCATATACTGTTACGTTATAACGCATAACGATATATTGCACCACTATATGACGTATAACGTTATATACTATTACGTTATAGCGTATAACGATATATTGCTCCACTATATGACGTATCCCTTTATATTGCATCACTATATGACGTATAACGTTATATACTATTACGTTATAACGTATAACGCTATATTGCATCACTATATGACGTATAACGTCATATACTGTTACGTTATAACGTATAACGATATATTGTCCTAGTATCTGACGAATCACTTTATATTGCATGACTATATGACGTATAACGTCATATACTGTTACGTTATAACGCATAACGATATATTGCACCACTATATGACGTATAACGTTATATACTATTACGTTATAGCGTATAACGATATATTGCACCACTATATGACGTATCACTTTATATTGCATCACTATATGACGTATAACGTTATATACTATTACGATATAACGTATAACGATATATTGCATCACTATATGATGTCTAACGTTATATACTATTACGTTATAACGTATAACGCTACATTGCATAACTATATGACGTATAACGTATTATTGCATCACTATATGACGTATAACGTTGATACAATTACGTTATAACTTCTAACGTTATATTGCATCACTATATGAAGTATAACCTTATATAATATTATGTTGTAACGCATAATCGTTATATTGCTTCACTATATCACTTACAACGTTATATTGCATCACTATATGACGTATAACGTCATATACTGTTACGTTATAACGTATAACGTTATATTGCATCACTATATGACGTATAACGTTATATACTATTACGTTATAAGGTATAACGATATATTGCATCACTATATCACTTATAACGTTATATTGCTTCTCTATATGACGTATAACGATATAGACTATTACGTTATAACGTATAACATTATATTGCATCTCTATATGACGTATAACGTTATATACTATTACGTTATAACGTATAACGTTATATTACATCACTATATCACTTACAACGTTATATTGCATTACTATATGACGTATAACGTCATATACTGTTACGTTATAACGCATAACGATATATTGCACCACTATATGACGTATAACGTTATATACTATTACGTTATAACGTATAACGTTATATTGCATCACTATATCAAGTATAACGTTACGGGGTATTACGTTCTAACGTATAACGACATTATGCATTACTATGTGACGTATAACATTATATACTATTACGTTATAACGTATAACGTTATATTGCATCACTATATCAAGTATAACGTTACGGGGTATTACGTTCTAACGTATAACGACATTATGCATTACTATGTGACGTATAACATTATATACTATTACGTTATAACGTATAACGTTATATTGCATCACTATATCAAGTATAACGTTACGGGGTATTACGTTATAGCGTATAACGACATTATGCATTACTATGTGACGTATGACGTTATATACTATTACGTTATAACCTATAACGTTATACTGCATCACTATATGACGTATAACGTTATATACTATTACGTTATAACTTATAACGTTATATTGCATCACTATATCAAGTATAACGTTACGGGGTATTACGTTATAACCTATAACGTTATACTGCATCACTATATGACGTATAACGTTATATACTATTACGTTATAAGGTATAACGATGTATTGCATCACTATATGACGTATAACGTTATATACTATTACGTTATAACGTATAACGTTATATTGCATCACTATATCAAGTATAACGTTACGGGGTATTACGTTATAACGTATAACGACATTATGCATTACTATGTGACGTATAACGTTATATACTATTACGTTATAACGTATAACGTTATATTGCATCACTATATCAAGTATAACGTTACGGGGTATTACGTTATAACGTATAACGACATTATGCATTACTATGTGACGTATGACGTTATATACTATTACGTTATAACCTATAACGTTATACTGCATCACTATATGACGTATAACGTTATATACTATTACGTTATAGGGTATAACGATGTATTGCATCACTATATCACTGATAACGTTATTTTTCATCACTATATGACGCATAACGTCATGTACTATTATGTTATAACTTATAACGTTATATTGCAACACGATATGACGTATAACTTTATATTGCACCACTATATGACTTATAACTTTATATTGCATCACTATATGATGTCTAACGTTATATAATTTTACGTTATAACGTATAACGCTATATTGCATCACTATATGACGTATAACGTTATATACTATTACGTTATAGCGTATAACGATATATTGCACCACTATATGACGTATCACTTTATATTGCATCACTATATGACGTATAACGTGATATACTGTTACGATATAACGTATAACGATATATTGCATCACTATATGACGTATAACGTTATATACTATTACGTTATAAGGTATAAAGATATATTGCATCACTATATCACTTATAACGTTATATTGCTTCTCCATATGACGTATAACGATATAGACTATTACGTTATAACGTATAACATTATATTGCATCTCTATATGACGTATAACGTTATATAGCATCACTATATGACGCATAACGGTCTAGACTATTACGTTATTACCTATAACGTTATATTGCATCACTATATGACGTATAACGTTATATAGCATCACTATATGACGTATAACGTTATATACTATTACGTTATAACGTATAACGTTATATTGCATCACTATATCACTTACAACGTTATATTGCATTACTATATGACGTATAACGTCATATACAGTTACGTTATAACGCATAACGATATATTGCACCACTATATGACGTATAACGTTATATACTATTACGTTATAACGTATAACGTTATATTGCATCACTATATCAAGTATAACGTTACGGGGTATTACGTTCTAACGTATAACGGCATTATGCATTACTATGTGACGTATAACATTATATACTATTACGTTATAACGTATAACGTTATATTGCATCACTATATCAAGTATAACGTTACGGGGTATTACGTTCTAACGTATAACGACATTATGCATTACTATGTGACGTATAACATTATATACTATTACGTTATAACGTATAACGTTATATTGCATCACTATATCAAGTATAACGTTACGGGGTATTACGTTATAACGTATAACGACATTATGCATTACTATGTGACGTATGACGTTATATACTATTACGTTATAACCTATAACGTTATACTGCATCACTATATGACGTATAACGTTATATACTATTACGTTATAACTTATAACGTTATATTGCATCACTATATCAAGTATAACGTTACGGGGTATTACGTTATAACCTATAACGTTATACTGCATCACTATATGACGTATAACGTTATATACTATTACGTTATAAGGTATAACGATGTATTGCATCACTATATGACGTATAACGTTATATACTATTACGTTATAACGTATAACGTTATATTGCATCACTATATCAAGTATAACGTTACGGGGTATTACGTTATAACGTATAACGACATTATGCATTACTATGTGACGTATAACGTTATATACTATTACGTTATAACGTATAACGTTATATTGCATCACTATATCAAGTATAACGTTACGGGGTATTACGTTATAACGTATAACGACATTATGCATTACTATGTGACGTATGACGTTATATACTATTACGTTATAACCTATAACGTTATACTGCATCACTATATGACGTATAACGTTATATACTATTACGTTATAGGGTATAACGATGTATTGCATCACTATATCACTGATAACGTTATTTTTCATCACTATATGACGCATAACGTCATGTACTATTATGTTATAACTTATAACGTTATATTGCAACACGATATGACGTATAACTTTATATTGCACCACTATATGACTTATAACTTTATATTGCATCACTATATGATGTCTAACGTTATATAATTTTACGTTATAACGTATAACGCTATATTGCATCACTATATGACGTATAACGTTATATACTATTACGTTATAGCGTATAACGATATATTGCACCACTATATGACGTATCACTTTATATTGCATCACTATATGACGTATAACGTGATATACTGTTACGATATAACGTATAACGATATATTGCATCACTATATGACGTATAACGTTATATACTATTACGTTATAAGGTATAACGATATATTGCATCACTATATCACTTATAACGTTATATTGCTTCTCCATATGACGTATAACGATATAGACTATTACGTTATAACGTATAACATTATATTGCATCTCTATATGACGTATAACGTTATATAGCATCACTATATGACGCATAACGGTCTAGACTATTACGTTATTACCTATAACGTTATATTGCATCACTATATGACGTATAACGTTATATAGCATCACTATATGACGTATAACGTTATATACTATTACGTTATAACGTATAACGTTATATTGCATCACTATATCACTTACAACGTTATATTGCATTACTATATGACGTATAACGTCATATACAGTTACGTTATAACGCATAACGATATATTGCACCACTATATGACGTATAACGTTATATACTATTACGTTATAACGTATAACGTTATATTGCATCACTATATCAAGTATAACGTTACGGGGTATTACGTTATAACGTATAACGACATTATGCATTACTATGTGGCGTATGACGTTATATACTATTACGTCATAACCTATAACGTTATACTGCATCACTATATGACGTATAACGTTATATACTATTACGTTATAAGGTATAACGATGTATTGCATCACTATATCACTGATAACGTTATTTTTCATCACTATATGACGCATAACGTCATGTACTATTATGTTATAACTTATAACGTTATATTTCATCACGATATGACGTATAACTTTATATTGCACCACTATATGACTTATAACTTTATATTGCATCACTATATGATGTCTAACGTTATATAATTTTACGTTATAACGTATATCGCTATATTGCATCACTATATGACGTATAACGTTATATACTATTACGTTACAGCGTATAACGATATATTGCACCACTATATGACGTATCACTTTATATTGCATCACTATATGACGTATAACGTTATATACTATTACGATATAACGTATAACGATATATTGCATCACTATATGATGTCTAACGTTATATACTATTGCGTTGTAACGTAAAACGTTATATTGCATCACTATATGACGTATAACGTTATATAGCATCACTATATGACGTATAACGTTATAAACTATTACGTTATAACGTATAACGTTATATTGCATCACTATATGAAGTATAACCTCATATAATATTATGTTCTAACGCATAATCGTTACATTGCTTCACTATATCACTTACAGCGTTATATTGCATCACTATATGACGTATAACGTCATATACTGTTACGTTATAACGTATAACGTTATATTGCATCACTATATGACGTATAACGTTATATAGCATCACTATATGACGTATAACGTTATAAACTATTACGTTATAACGTATAACGTTATATTGCATCACTATATCACTTACAACGTTATATTGCATTACTATATGACGTATACCGTCATATACTGTTACGTTATAACGCATAACGTTATATTGCACCACTATATGACGTATAACGTTATATACTATTACGTTATAACGTATAACGTTATATTGCATCACTATATCAAGTATAACGTTACGGGGTATTACGTTATAACGTATAACGACATTATGCATTACTATGTGGCGTATGACGTTATATACTATTACGTCATAACCTATAACGTTATACTGCATCACTATATGACGTATAACGTTATATACTATTACGTTATAAGGTATAACGATGTATTGCATCACTATATCACTGATAACGTTATTTTTCATCACTATATGACGCATAACGTCATGTACTATTATGTTATAACTTATAACGTTATATTTCATCACGATATGACGTATAACTTTATATTGCACCACTATATGACTTATAACTTTATATTGCATCACTATATGATGTCTAACGTTATATAATTTTACGTTATAACGTATATCGCTATATTGCATCACTATATGACGTATAACGTTATATACTATTACGTTACAGCGTATAACGATATATTGCACCACTATATGACGTATCACTTTATATTGCATCACTATATGACGTATAACGTTATATACTATTACGATATAACGTATAACGATATATTGCATCACTATATGATGTCTAACGTTATATACTATTGCGTTGTAACGTAAAACGTTATATTGCATCACTATATGACGTATAACGTTATATAGCATCACTATATGACGTATAACGTTATAAACTATTACGTTATAACGTATAACGTTATATTGCATCACTATATGAAGTATAACCTCATATAATATTATGTTCTAACGCATAATCGTTACATTGCTTCACTATATCACTTACAGCGTTATATTGCATCACTATATGACGTATAACGTCATATACTGTTACGTTATAACGTATAACGTTATATTGCATCACTATATGACGTATAACGTTATATAGCATCACTATATGACGTATAACGTTATAAACTATTACGTTATAACGTATAACGTTATATTGCATCACTATATCACTTACAACGTTATATTGCATTACTATATGACGTATACCGTCATATACTGTTACGTTATAACGCATAACGTTATATTGCACCACTATATGACGTATAACGTTATATACTATTACGTTATAACGTATAACGTTATATACTATTACGTTATAACGTATAACGTTATATTGCACCACTATATCAAGTATAACGTTACGGGGTATTACGTTATAACGTATAACGACATTATGCATTACTATGTGACGTATAACGTTATATACTATTACGTTATAACCTATAACGTTATATTGCATCTCTATATAACGTATAACGTATTATTGAATCACTGTATGACGTATAACGTTGATACTACTACGTTATAACTTATAACGTTATATTACATCACTATATGAAGTATAACCTTATATACTATTACGTTATAACGCATAACGTTATATTGCATCACTATATCACTTACAACGATATATTGCACCACTATACTACGTATAACGTATGCGTAGTATACTGTTACGTTATAACGTATAATGTTATATTGCATCACTATATCAAGTATAACATTACGGAGTATTACGTTATAACGTATAACGATATTATGCATTACTATGTGACGTATTACGTTATAACCTATAACGTTATATTGCATCTCTATACAACGTATAACGTATTATTGAATCACTGTATGACGTATAATGTTGATACTACTACGTTATAACTTATAACGTTATATTGCATCACTATATGACGTATAACGTTTATACTATTACGTTATAACTTATAACGTTATATTGCATCACTATATGAAGTATAACCTTATATAATATTATGTTATAACGCATAATCGTTATATTGCTTCACTATATCACTTACAACGTTATATTGCATCACTATATGACGTATAACGTCATATACTGTTACGTTATAACGTATAACGTTATATTGCATCACTATATGACGTATAACGTTATATAGCATCACTATATGACGTATAACGTTATATACTATTACGTTATAACGTATAACGTTATGTTGCATCACTATATCACTTACAACGTTATATTGCATTACTATATGACGTATAACGTCATATACTGTTACGTTATAACGCATAACGATATATTGCACCACTATATGACGTATAACGTTATATACTATTACGTTATAACGTATAACGTTATATTGCATCACTATATCAAGTATAACGTTACGGGGTATTACGTTATAACGTATAACGACATTATGCATTACTATGTGACGTATGACGTTATATACTATTACGTTATAACCTATAACGTTATACTGCATCACTATATGACGTATAACGTTATATACTATTACGTTATAAGGTATAACGATGTATTGCATCACTATATCACTGATAACGTTATTTTTCATCACTATATGACGCATAACGTCATGTACTATTATGCTATAACTTATAACGTTATATTGCATCACGATATGACGTATAACTTCATATTGCACCACTATATGACTTATAACTTTATATTGCATCACTATATGATGTCTAACGTTATATAATTTTACGTTATAACGTATAACGCTATATTGCATCACTATATGACGTATAACGTTATATACTATTACGTTATAGCGTATAACGATATATTGCACCACTATATGACGTATCACTTTATATTGCATCACTATATGACGTATAACGTGATATACTGTTACGATATAACGTATAACGATATATTGCATCACTATATGACGTATAACGTTATATACTATTACGTTATAAGGTATAACGATATATTGCATCACTATATCACTTATAACGTTATATTGCTTCTCCATATGACGTATAACGATATAGACTATTACGTTATAACGTATAACATTATATTGCATCTCTATATGACGTATAACGTTATATAGCATCACTATATGACGCATAACGGTCTAGACTATTACGTTATTACCTATAACGTTATATTGCATCACTATATGACGTATAACGTTATATAGCATCACTATATGACGTATAACGTTATATACTATTACGTTATAACGTATAACGTTATATTGCATCACTATATCACTTACAACGTTATATTGCATTACTATATGACGTATAACGTCATATACAGTTACGTTATAACGCATAACGATATATTGCACCACTATATGACGTATAACGTTATATACTATTACGTTATAACGTATAACGTTATATTGCATCACTATATCAAGTATAACGTTACGGGGTATTACGTTATAACGTATAACGACATTATGCATTACTATGTGGCGTATGACGTTATATACTATTACGTCATAACCTATAACGTTATACTGCATCACTATATGACGTATAACGTTATATACTATTACGTTATAAGGTATAACGATGTATTGCATCACTATATCACTGATAACGTTATTTTTCATCACTATATGACGCATAACGTCATGTACTATTATGTTATAA
The DNA here is from genome assembly GCF_024516045.1 of Bombus affinis. Classification (NCBI taxonomy): domain Eukaryota; kingdom Metazoa; phylum Arthropoda; class Insecta; order Hymenoptera; family Apidae; genus Bombus; species Bombus affinis. The sequence goes on along the minus strand of NW_026108889.1, from coordinate 232,909 downwards.
CTTATAACGTTATATTTCATCACGATATGACGTATAACTTTATATTGCACCACTATATGACTTATAACTTTATATTGCATCACTATATGATGTCTAACGTTATATAATTTTACGTTATAACGTATATCGCTATATTGCATCACTATATGACGTATAACGTTATATACTATTACGTTACAGCGTATAACGATATATTGCACCACTATATGACGTATCACTTTATATTGCATCACTATATGACGTATAACGTTATATACTATTACGATATAACGTATAACGATATATTGCATCACTATATGATGTCTAACGTTATATACTATTGCGTTGTAACGTAAAACGTTATATTGCATCACTATATGACGTATAACGTTATATAGCATCACTATATGACGTATAACGTTATAAACTATTACGTTATAACGTATAACGTTATATTGCATCACTATATGAAGTATAACCTCATATAATATTATGTTCTAACGCATAATCGTTACATTGCTTCACTATATCACTTACAGCGTTATATTGCATCACTATATGACGTATAACGTCATATACTGTTACGTTATAACGTATAACGTTATATTGCATCACTATATGACGTATAACGTTATATAGCATCACTATATGACGTATAACGTTATAAACTATTACGTTATAACGTATAACGTTATATTGCATCACTATATCACTTACAACGTTATATTGCATTACTATATGACGTATACCGTCATATACTGTTACGTTATAACGCATAACGTTATATTGCACCACTATATGACGTATAACGTTATATACTATTACGTTATAACGTATAACGTTATATTGCATCACTATATCAAGTATAACGTTACGGGGTATTACGTTATAACGTATAACGACATTATGCATTACTATGTGGCGTATGACGTTATATACTATTACGTCATAACCTATAACGTTATACTGCATCACTATATGACGTATAACGTTATATACTATTACGTTATAAGGTATAACGATGTATTGCATCACTATATCACTGATAACGTTATTTTTCATCACTATATGACGCATAACGTCATGTACTATTATGTTATAACTTATAACGTTATATTTCATCACGATATGACGTATAACTTTATATTGCACCACTATATGACTTATAACTTTATATTGCATCACTATATGATGTCTAACGTTATATAATTTTACGTTATAACGTATATCGCTATATTGCATCACTATATGACGTATAACGTTATATACTATTACGTTACAGCGTATAACGATATATTGCACCACTATATGACGTATCACTTTATATTGCATCACTATATGACGTATAACGTTATATACTATTACGATATAACGTATAACGATATATTGCATCACTATATGATGTCTAACGTTATATACTATTGCGTTGTAACGTAAAACGTTATATTGCATCACTATATGACGTATAACGTTATATAGCATCACTATATGACGTATAACGTTATAAACTATTACGTTATAACGTATAACGTTATATTGCATCACTATATGAAGTATAACCTCATATAATATTATGTTCTAACGCATAATCGTTACATTGCTTCACTATATCACTTACAGCGTTATATTGCATCACTATATGACGTATAACGTCATATACTGTTACGTTATAACGTATAACGTTATATTGCATCACTATATGACGTATAACGTTATATAGCATCACTATATGACGTATAACGTTATAAACTATTACGTTATAACGTATAACGTTATATTGCATCACTATATCACTTACAACGTTATATTGCATTACTATATGACGTATACCGTCATATACTGTTACGTTATAACGCATAACGTTATATTGCACCACTATATGACGTATAACGTTATATACTATTACGTTATAACGTATAACGTTATATACTATTACGTTATAACGTATAACGTTATATTGCACCACTATATCAAGTATAACGTTACGGGGTATTACGTTATAACGTATAACGACATTATGCATTACTATGTGACGTATAACGTTATATACTATTACGTTATAACCTATAACGTTATATTGCATCTCTATATAACGTATAACGTATTATTGAATCACTGTATGACGTATAACGTTGATACTACTACGTTATAACTTATAACGTTATATTACATCACTATATGAAGTATAACCTTATATACTATTACGTTATAACGCATAACGTTATATTGCATCACTATATCACTTACAACGATATATTGCACCACTATACTACGTATAACGTATGCGTAGTATACTGTTACGTTATAACGTATAATGTTATATTGCATCACTATATCAAGTATAACATTACGGAGTATTACGTTATAACGTATAACGATATTATGCATTACTATGTGACGTATTACGTTATAACCTATAACGTTATATTGCATCTCTATACAACGTATAACGTATTATTGAATCACTGTATGACGTATAATGTTGATACTACTACGTTATAACTTATAACGTTATATTGCATCACTATATGACGTATAACGTTTATACTATTACGTTATAACTTATAACGTTATATTGCATCACTATATGAAGTATAACCTTATATAATATTATGTTATAACGCATAATCGTTATATTGCTTCACTATATCACTTACAACGTTATATTGCATCACTATATGACGTATAACGTCATATACTGTTACGTTATAACGTATAACGTTATATTGCATCACTATATGACGTATAACGTTATATAGCATCACTATATGACGTATAACGTTATATACTATTACGTTATAACGTATAACGTTATGTTGCATCACTATATCACTTACAACGTTATATTGCATTACTATATGACGTATAACGTCATATACTGTTACGTTATAACGCATAACGATATATTGCACCACTATATGACGTATAACGTTATATACTATTACGTTATAACGTATAACGTTATATTGCATCACTATATCAAGTATAACGTTACGGGGTATTACGTTATAACGTATAACGACATTATGCATTACTATGTGACGTATGACGTTATATACTATTACGTTATAACCTATAACGTTATACTGCATCACTATATGACGTATAACGTTATATACTATTACGTTATAAGGTATAACGATGTATTGCATCACTATATCACTGATAACGTTATTTTTCATCACTATATGACGCATAACGTCATGTACTATTATGCTATAACTTATAACGTTATATTGCATCACGATATGACGTATAACTTCATATTGCACCACTATATGACTTATAACTTTATATTGCATCACTATATGATGTCTAACGTTATATAATTTTACGTTATAACGTATAACGCTATATTCCATCACTATATGACGTATAACGTTATATACTACTACGTTATAACCTATAACGTTATACAGCATCACTATATGACGTAAAACGTCATATACTAATGCGTTTTAACGTATAACGATATATTGCATCACAACGTGACGTATAACGTTATATACTATTACGTATAATGCATAACGTTCTAATGCATCACTATATGACGTATAACGTTATATACAATTACGTTATAACGGATAACGATATATTTCATCACTATGTGAAGCATAAAGTTATATTCTATTACGTTATTACCTATAACGCTATACTGCATCACTATATGACGTATAACGTCATATACATTTATAACGTATAACGTTATATTACACTACTATATGACGTATAACGTTATGGAGTATTACGTTACAACCTATAACGTTATACTGCGTCACTATATGACGTATAACGTTATATACTATTACGTTATAACGCATAACGTTATATTGCATCACTATATCACTTATAACGTTACATTGCACCACTATATGACGTATAACGTCATATACTATAACGTTATAACCTATAACGTTGTACTGCATCACTATATGGCGTATAACGTTATATACTATTACGTTATATGGTATAACGTTATATCGCATCACTATATCACTTATAACGTTATACTGCATCACTATATGACGCATAACGTCATATACTATTACATTATAACGTATAACATTATAGAGTATTACGCTATAACGTATGACTACATATTGCATCGCTATTTGACAAATAACGCCATATACTGTTACGTAATAACGTACAACGTTATATTGCAGTACCATATGACGTATAACGTTGTGGAGCATTACGTTACAATGTATAACGACAAATTGCATTACTATGTGACGTATCACGTTATATGCTATTGCGTTATAACCTATAACGTTATACAGCATCACTATATGACGTATAACGTCATATACTAATGATTTTTAACGTATAACGATATATTGCATCACTACGTGACGTATAACGTTATATACTATTACGTATAGTGCATAACGTTCTAATGCATCACTATATGACGTATAACGTTATATACAATTACGTTATAACGGATAACGATATATTTCATCACTATGTGAAGCATAAAGTTATATTCTATTACGTTATTACCTATAACGTTATACTGCATCACTAGATGACGTATAACGTCATATACTTTTATAACGTATAACGTTATATTACACTACTATATGACGTATAACGTTATGGAGTATTACGTTACAACCTATAACGTTATACTGCGTCACTATATGACGAATAACGTTATATACTATTACGTTAGAAGGTATAACGATATATTATATCACTATATGAAATATAACCTTATATACTATTACGTTATTAGGTATAACGATATATTGCACCACTATGTGACGGATGACGTCATGTACTGTTACGTTATAACGTATAACGTTAGATTGCATTACTATATGACGTATAACGTTATGGAGTATTACGTTATAACCTATAACGTTGTACTGCATCACTATATGACGTATAACGTTATATACTATTACGTTATAAGGTATAACGTTATATTGCATCACTATATCACTTATAACGTTATATAGCATCACTATATGACGCATAACGTCATATATTATTACATTATAACGTATAACGTTATAGAGTAGTACGGTATAACGTATGACTACATATTGCATCGCTATATGGCAAATAACGTCATATACTGTTACGTTATAACGTATAACGTTATATTGCATTATTATATGACGTATAACGTTATGGAGCATTACGTTACAACGTATAACGATATATTGCATCACTGTGTGACGTATAACGTTATATACTATTACGTTATAACCTATAACGTTGTACTGCAACACTATATGACGTATAACGTTATATACTATTACGTTATAAGGTATAAAGTTATATTGCATCACTATATCACTTATAACGTTATATTGCATCACTATATGACGTATAACGTTATGGGGTATTACGTTACAACGTATAACGATATATTGCACTACTATGTGACGTATAACATTATATACTATTACGTTATAACCTATAACGTTATACTGCATCACCATGTGACGTATAACGTTATATACTATTACGTTCTTACCAATAACGTTATACTGCACCACTATGTGACGTATGACGTTATATACTTTTACGTTATAAGGTATAACGTTATATTGCATCACTATGTGACGTATAACGTTATATATTATTACGTTATAAAGCATAACGTTATATTGCGTCACTAAGGAACTTATAACGTTATATTGCACCACTATATGACGAATAACGTCATATACTGTTACGTTATAAGGTATAACGTTAGATTGCATTACTATATGACGTATAACGTTATGCAGCATTACGTTACAACGTATAACGACATATTGCATTACTATTTGACGTATAACGTTATATACTATTACGCTCTTACCAATAACGTTATACTTACCAATACACTGCACCACTATGGGACGTATGACCTTATATACTTTTACGTTTTAAGGTATAACGATGTATTGCATCACTATGTGACGTATAACGTTATATACTATTGCGTTATAATGCAAAACGTTATATTGCATCACTATATGACGTTTAACGTTATATACGATTACGTTATAACGCATAACGATATATTTCATCACTATGACGTTACATACTATTACGTTATTACCTATATCGTTATACTGCATCACTATGTCACTTATAACGTTACATTGCACCACTAAATTACGTATAACCTTTATACTATTACGTTATAACTTATAACGTTATATTGCACCACCTTATGACGTATAACGTCATATACTATTACGTTATAACCTATAACGTTGTACTGCACCACTATATGACGTATAAAGTTATATACTATTACGTTATAAGGTATAACGTTATATTGCATCACTATATCACTTATAACGTTATACAGCATCCCTATATGACGCATAACGTTATGAACTATTACGTTATAACGTATAGCGTTATAGAGTATTACCTTATATCGTATAACGATTTATACTATTACGTTATAACGCATAACATTATATTGCATCACTATATCACTTATAACGTTATATTGCATCACTATATCGCTTATAACGTTATATTGTACCACTATATCACTTATAACGTTATATTGCACCACTATATCACTTATAACGTTATATAGCACCGCTATATGACGTATAACGTCATATACTATTACGCTATAACCTATAACGTTGTACTGCATCACTATATGACGTATAACGTTATATACTATTACGTTATAAGATATAACGTTATATTGCTTCACTATATCACTTATAGCGTTATATAGCATCCCTATATGACGTATAACGTTATGAACTGTTACGTTATAACGTATAGCGTTATAGAGTATTACCTTATATCGTATAACGATTTATACTATTACGTTATAACGCATAACCTTATATTGCATCACTATATCACTTATAACGTTATATTGCATCACTATATCGCTTATAACGTTATATTGTACCACTATATCACTTATAACGTTATATTGCATCACTATATCACTTATAACGTTATATAGCACCGCTATATGACGTATAACGTCATATACTATTACGCTATAACCTATAACGTTGTACTGCATCACTATATGACGTATAACGTTATATACTATTACGTTATAAGATATAACGTTATATTGCTACACTATATCACTTATAACGTTATATAGCATCCCTATATGACGTATAACGTTATGAAGTGTTACGTTATAACGTATAGCGTTATAGAGTATTACCTTATATCGTATAACGATTTATACTATTACGTTATAACGCATAACCTTATATTGCATTGTCACGTCCCGCGTTCCGCACGTGACGCCACGAACCAATAACTTATGAATAATTAAACACGACCAATAATAATAAATTAACTAATAACTAACCAATCAAAATAAAAAGAATTATACGACAGACAATCAAAATGAAATAAATGAATCAATAAGAAGAAACACTACAACCAATCAGCAATGACGTATAAAATACAAATAAAATGAAATAATTAAATGAACCAATAAATAAAACAAGCCGCGATTCAAATGTATGAGATTTCTCTGCGAAAACACATGTATATACACACACGTGTATGCATATCTGTGTGTGTGACCTACTTCGTGAATCTGAATAATTGGTAATCTAATAAAATATAAAAGAAATAAAATATACTACACTACATCAACATTCTAATAAAAGTGAAAATTGTATACAAGATTACTCTGCGACACACACATATATAGATATACACATGCGTACGCGTATCTTTGGGAAAAATTCATAATATATATATATATATATATATATATGTATGTATACGTTATTAAACCATTAAAACGCAAAGAAATAAATATATAGATTTACATTTCTACGAACCTAGAGAATTATATACGAAATCCACATTATGGAATATTCAACCAATTAACGATCCGAGAAACAATGAGAATAACAATACGCGCACATATACATATGCATATATATATTTTACATAATGGAAAATTACATTGTGAAATGTATATATATATATACACATATTATTATATCGAACAACTACTCATCTAATATACAAAACCACCTTGTAAAAATTACATTACTGAACATTCAACTAAACCAACTGAAGATTTAGTATAATAATATATAATAATATAATAATATATATATATACATAGATATGTGAAATAGCGTTGTATATAACCGGAAACAATACAAATGTCACACGACTTCTTCAACAACTTCGACTCTTCGTTCCTGCCGACAACACCTCACACGATGACTGCGTCTTCTAGGGCCACTTACGGATTCTTTACAATTCTTCTTCTTCTTGCACTGAAATATCATATGCAGTGAATAAAACACGAAAGAAGCAGGATGAACTAAATAAAAGAAATCATAACAAGATACACACCGAGACAATCCGCATGGGAACCTCTGACAAAGTATCTATCATTAAATGCATAATAATCAAGATGCACAAACCTCATCTGGAAGTCGACACCACTCACAGCGTGCCAATGCAAGGGAGGAAAACGAATGAAATTGTATTTCGTGAAGACGTTTCACCACTTTCCATAGATCAGAAACTGGAGTTACACAACTAATAACCTAATAACAAGAAGGTAATATAAAATATACACGATTTAATATATAGCAAATATGGACATATAAATCTACAAGGAGCAAAATATATCTCATATTGTCAAATAAAACCAAATTGTCAAAAGATCATCAGGACACGACGCCAACGAAGGTGCCACTGTGCCTATTTGGATGGAAAACCGCCACTTCAGCATCATCCCTCGCACATATTCACACACGCACGTCGATCACGTCATCTCGTACCATTCACATATCTTCTTCCTCTTGCGCTAAAACAAATTCACAAGTTTAAGGAAACAAACAACATGCGAAACGAGATAGAATACTAAAAACACATACTCACACAGTTCGCACAGGCGCGGACGCTTTTGTGTCCATCACTCAACATAACCTGTAATCATCAAAATCCACGTTCTCTCATGGAAACTCTAAAAATCTGCAGCATTGCGATTCCCACCGGAACGAACTGTCACGTGACTGTCATCCCATTGGGGATGTCATTATAAAAAGCGTAGCGACACAATTCAAATCAGAGTAATTGTTAGCGGGTCAGTTGAATAAAGGAATAGAAGAGAGTAATTGTTAGCGTTCGGGAGAATTTAGCGAAAAATAAAGAAGAGTCAGATTAATTGTTAGCGTTAGCGTTAGCGATTAATTGTTAGTGGTTCAGTTAGAACAATCAGAGTAATTGTGAAAAGAGAGTAACTGCCATTAGTTGGTTCAGTTAGAATATAGTCAGAGAAATTGTTAGCGTTCGGGAGAATTTAGCGAAAAATAAAGAAGAGTCAGATTAATTGTTAGCGTTAGCGTTAGCGATTAATTGTTAGTGGTTCAGTTAGAACAATCAGAGTGATTGTGAAAAGAGAGTAACTGCCATTAGTTGGTTCAGTTAGAATATAGTCAGAGAAATTGTTAGCGTTCGGGAGAATTTAACGAAATTAAAGAAGAGTAATTCAGTTAGAATAAAGAAATAGGATAGAGCAATTGTGATTAGTTGGTTCAGGAGAATTTAGCGAAAATAAGGAGAGTAATTGTTAGTCGTTCAATTGAATTTGAGTGAGTCTGATTTAAGTTGAGTTGATTTAAGAGAATTCGTTCAGTTGATTTAATTAGAATTTAAGTTAGGATTAGAGAATAATTGTTCGTTCCAGTTCGAGTTTAAGAATTACGAGATATAAATGTTATTAGTCAGTTCGAATTATAAAATAATTGTTATTAGTCAGTTAGAATCAAAACAATAGTTGGCTCAAGTTTTTGTGTTAGAATTTCGAATTGTTAAACACGTCCGGACACACTGTTGTTTACACTGTTCAAATTAAATAAAGATTAAAACGAAAAATTATAGAAGTGTCGATCTTTGTAAAACCGGAATCACCCCAGCGGCCTGCCCGTTCATCAGCGGAGACCAACGTCAGGTGAGTTAACTTTAATTATTATTAATAACTAATAATTAAAATAATAAATAATATCAATGATTAGTATAATTCGTCATTAATTCCGCCTGTAATAATTATTTATAATATAATTGTTTATTCCAAACAATCCTCTCCCGTGCTAGTATTCCTGCGCATAGCAGGTTAGCCGAAACGTGGAGATTGTTGACCAGTAGCCTAAACTCCGATCAACGCTACATAATCTAACAAGAAATATCTAATTGAAACAGTCCTTAGACTGTTTCTGGTGGCAGCGACTACTACATTGTTTAAAATTTCAAAATTTGGATAGCGAAACGTAACAATATATATATATATAGATAAAAATTTTGGTGGCAGCGGTGGGATACGCTCCACGGAGGATTACAGTTGGTATAAACAATAACATACGCTCATAGGTTTAAAGTTTTTTCAATTTATTAACTGAAACATATACATAAACATATACAAAAAGAAAGAAAAAAAAACATGGCGGTCGCACGAGACTCACTAAGCGAGGACACGATTACGTTGTTGTCGGAAAAATTGAAAGCGTGGGACGAGAATTTTCGCGTACTAACCGACATTAATGCAAGTCTAAGCAGAGTGGAAGAAGACCTGCGTGCAAGTAGGGAATCGAGAGATACCGAAATTCCCACATCGACGCCGTTAATTCCGCGAGGAATAAGACCCATTAATGACAATTTTCAATCAATTAAACTAAAAGACGCGATCGAGTCAGTGCCAGTGTTCGACGGCCATCGACCACCGGTATTTCAATTTTTAAGGGCATGCGAACGAGCTCGAAGATTCGTGCCGCCGACGCAGAATCGTCCGACACCTCCGAATAACTATAATGGAAACAACACTCGTCCCCTATACGATAGTAACAACATCAGAAACAACCGCCAGGATCGAAGATTCGTGCCGCCGACGCAGAATCGTCCGACACCTCCGAATAATTATAATGGAAACAACACTCGTCCCCTATACGATAGTAACAACATCAGAAACCACCACCAGGATTGGAGATTTGTATCGCCGTCGTGGAATCGTCTAAGCGAGCCGGGAATAGAGAAAGATATTAGGAAAAGAGCAAGAGCAATAACCTGGAAAGAAAAATGCGTAGATAAACATCTCAAAGGAGATCCAAGTCAAAGGAGGGATGCTGATTATTTGAAACAACCAACCTTCCAATACAAACACTGTTCCGTTGCTGCGATAAAAGACGATGTTACTTTAAGTAGCAAGAGGACGCACGGCACCACAGACGAAATCATGAGTGAAAAATCTCCCGAATCCCCAGCCAAAATAAACAACACTAATATCAAAGAACTTTCAGAAGAGGCAGAAACTAGGAAATTGAACGACGAAACGAAAGGCGACGTTTATCCCCTGCCTAATATCACGGTTGACTCGGCAAGAATACAAAAGCAAGGTTCCACGAATTTTGTGAACGTTTCAAATATAATACGAAAAGAGATAGCGAGCGTATCACCCTCAAAAACTTCTATAAAACCATCAGGAAGTAACTTTATCGAACTCAAAGTCAAGCCATTAAATTCTAAGAAAACTCAGACTATAGAGAATAAAAGTATAGCCATCCCTAAACCCAAAACAGAATCTATAAGCAAAAAGGTTTGTAATAAAAATTCAAAGAATAATTCTAAATCTACTGAAAATATTCCTAAACGTCCCATACAAGTATCACCGAGTCGATATCCCGCACCCAAGAGATTTGAACTAGACACACTAACCGAAGACTCCCCCACATTTGAAGTTAAACCACGCGAACTATCGCAACACAATAGACCAGGAAAACAAGAAAAAATTTCCATTCGAAAACACGTCACCATAGAAGAAACACCCACAAAACATTTTGACCACGCATTAGCCGAAATCGACGTAAACACAGACGAGGAAACAATCACTCAAGAGATAACCGACATCGATAAAACGAATGAAGAAGAACCCCCTATAACAATTTCCGAACCAATTCAGCAACAAGGAAAGGACGCAATGCCTGCGGTACTTTCAGAGCTAAGAATCTTGGAAACGCGAGACTCGATTACGAGAGTAAACGACCATAGAATAATATTCGTCGATATACATGGCACTTCGATAGATAAAGGGGCCTTAGAAATGAAGGAAGCAGGAAAACTGCCGTATTATAGAGATTTAATGTTGGGAAGAGTAATATTGAATCAAGATTCCGGAAAATACATCGTGTCCCTACCCGTAAAGGAAGATCGAAACTCTCCAATAACGCCAGAAAATATATTGAACACATTGAAATCTTTACTGGATGTGGTAAAAGAAAACCAATTAACGTCCTTTAGCATCAGCAAAACAAACCTGGAAGGAATACCTTGGCGATATACAATCAGGAAACTGAAAGAAGTATTCGTGGGAGAAACCATAGCTATTACCATCTGTACCGGGGAAATAATTATCCCACCGGTGGAAGCGCGAAGCAACATAATACGAGAAAAGCACGAATCACCTGTAGCAGGACATAAGGGAGTAACAAAAACTTACCAAAGAGTACGACAATACTACTATTGGAAAACCATGAAGAAAGAAATCCAGGAATACGTGAGAACATGCAAAGAATGCCAATTGAAAAAGTTAACCAGAATAAAAACAAGGCAACCCATGGTGCTCACAGACACACCAGGTAAAGCGTTCGATAAAATTAGTATGGATATCGTCGGTCCATTACCACAGACACAAAAGGGAAATAAATACATATTAACCATCCAAGACTTACTGACAAAATATTCAATCGGGATACCGATGGCAGGAATCTCTTCGGCCGAGATAGCTGACGTTTTCGTAAAACAATTCATTTGCCGATTCGGTTCACCGAGGGCTATCCTTACTGATCGGGGAACAAATTTTACATCCTCGCTGATGAAAAAAGTAGCAAAAAGATTTCGCATAAAAAGATATACCACGTCAGCATACCATCCATAAAGCAACGGCTCCATCGAAAGATCTCACCACGTATTAACTGAATACCTCAACCTGTACATCGAAAATTCCAGAAACTGGGACGAATGGGTGGAATTAGCCATGTTCTCCTACAATACCTCCGTACACGAAGGAACAAAATTCTCCCCACACGAACTAGTCTTTGGGCACTTAGCCAGAGAACCTACTGGCGAGATGATAACCGAGGAGAATATGGAACCAACATATGCAGAGTATCTCAGAGACCTGTTCGATAAAATCGTCACCGTTCAACAAATGGCAAGAGAAAATCTGATAAAATCCAAATTAAAGTCAAAAGAATACTATGACAGACGAATCAACCCGCAAAATTTCAAAATAGGAGATCTAGTATATCTATTAAAGGAACCCAGAAGAGGAAAATTTTCCGACCAATATTCGGGACCGCATAGAGTGTTAGAAATTTTAGAAAACCAAAACGTCATGATTGAAGTGAAAGGGATTCCGCGAACAGTGCACTTAAATAAGTTAAAATTAGCGCATAACCGAAATAAACAATAAACGAAACGTTTTCAGAAGGTAACACAGTACAGTAGTATGTAGTGTAGTGCTGCTCGTCGAATAATGCGGATAATGGAAACCTAAAAAGAAAAGGAAATTACTATGTACTTTCTAAACATTACTCAAATATAAAATGTATTAATTCAATAAAGTGATTAAAACGGTGAAAGTGAAAAGTACCTTGTGAACAATTAACTATTGTAAAAGGAAGTGTATATGCAAAGACATGCCATAAGCCCATATTCGTAAAACATAACATATGACAGCCATCTGAAACAAATGGAAGAATTAACCTCAATTACCTTAATACAAAATATAATAGTACTAAACGATTATAACAATATCGTGGTTAAACCAAAGTAAGTGCGACACTGCTTGTCGAATAGTGCAGATAGTGGAAACCTAAAAACAAAAGAAAGATTACTATTTGCGTTCTATAAAACGTGTTAATTCAATAACATAATTAAAGGCAGTGAAAGTAAAAAGTACCTAGTCCACAACTAATCATTGTAGAAGGAAGTGTACATGCAGGAATTCCGCAGAGATAAATTATGGATCCACTCCGTAGAACATAGAATACGACTGCCAGCTGAAACGAATGCAAGAACTGGCCTCAATTGCCTTGACATATATGAAAAGAAATAATACTATTAAAACTTACAACAAGATTGCCAATTACGTCGGGTAGGTGTCTTGCGTGAGCGACGTAGCGTGTAGACTTGGAGAATAAAGACGAAGTAACTATGAACATTAATAATATAGTGTGCAAGTTCTAATCTATAATACATGAATTAGTCTCGACTTACATTACAGGATTATTATTATACCTCACATATAGAAACAGATTTGTAATGCACAATAGCGGTCGCTCACACAATGCACTACGTGCATATTGAATTAATTAACTAAATGATATGTTTATACTCACAAATATAGGATGAATAAAGGTATCTGTAGTAAGTATTTTGAATATAATGAAAACCGGATGATGCCTTACACACGGTAACGCAGCATCGAAGGAATAGGATTTGAGAAACTACAAATGGTAATAATTCAATAAACAAGTTTTAACCAATAATACATAGATTAGCTCAAAAAATTATACTATACAAATATGAAATAATAATAAATCACTAATAGTAAATCACATAATTACTAAGTAACAACAGATTAATAGGGAAAATATAGAAATAGCTAATAAAATAGAAATAGGCTAGAAATTAATCAAGATAGATTAGCCGAGCATTAATAATCAAACATGATTAAAATTAGGAATTATCATATTGTGTTAAGCTATTACAGCATTACTATATTAAATTACGTATAAAGAAATAAGGTTATACTACACAGTGGTGACTGGTGACACTATGCACGCATTAGATTAAACCAATTAAACAAAAGCTACATAAATATAAACTACCTTATAATTAAACAGTGAAACGATTCTATTAGTAATTAATATTTTCGACAACGATATAATCCACACGCTATTACATTAAAATAACACACAGTATATATACACATATTACAACAAATACAAAACAATGTTAAATTAAACATACACATTACGACGAACACATAACTAGACGTTGACACTTCACTAGAACGGAGTTGAAACTAAGTAACAAAACAATTATTACAATATCAAACAAATTTACGAAACACCACACTCTTATTTAAGACGTACACAAACATCCATTTTGGAAATCCGTCGCGAGCGTGAAGCAGTTCTCACGCATGCGCAATGAACTACATGCAATAATTATACATACTAAAATAAATACAGAATAATATTATTCCCACTTCAATTATACGTCAACTGCTAAAATAAAGTCACAAATAATTAACAAATAAATAACAAAACCGCATGAATAAAATTCACCATATACTAGAGACATTCATGAACGGCCATCTTAGATTGTCACGAATAGGGAATAGTCCTTACGCACGCGCAATGAAACACATATACATATATAATATTAATTTTATTTGAATTACACGTCACCTACTAAAATAAAGTTAAAAATAATTAACAGATAGATAATTAATTCGATATTGGCAAAAGTCACCACATATTAGGGACATCCACCACCAATCAACGCATGTATGTAGTAACTTTAATACCTTACAAATAAATTATATTTCTAATAAAAAATAATAAAAAGACGGGTACGATAATCTAGACTTAGGCTATCGCGACCTATACGAAGACCCTCCAACACGTTTTTATGCACACAAATCCAAAGAGCGCGTTGTAGATTGTGTGAAATACAAATAACAAAACTCCAACCCGCGATATTTTGTCTGCAATGCATAAATGTCAATCTTAACACGACACAATAACCCCAAAGAAATCTTTTGATGTAAGGAATTGTAGTTCGCGCTGTTGCCCGTTAGGATGGACCAACAAACAATCGCAACTACATCTGCTACGATCAGTCAAATTTCCTTCGGAAATTTGAACACCAAGGGCGGGGGTGTCACGTCCCGCGTTCCGCACGTGACGCCACGAACCAATAACTTATGAATAATTAAACACGACCAATAATAATAAATTAACTAATAACTAACCAATCAAAATAAAAAGAATTATACGACAGACAATCAAAATGAAATAAATGAATCAATAAGAAGAAACACTACAACCAATCAGCAATGACGTATAAAATACAAATAAAATGAAATAATTAAATGAACCAATAAATAAAACAAGCCGCGATTCAAATGTATGAGATTTCTCTGCGAAAACACATGTATATACAGACACGTGTATGCATATCTGTGTGTGTGACCTACTTCGTGAATCTGAATAATTGGTAATCTAATAAAATATAAAAGAAATAAAATATACTACACTACACCAGCATTCTAATAAAAGTGAAAATTGTATACAAGATTACTCTGCGACACACACATATATAGATATACACATGCGTACGCGTATCTTTGGGAAAAATTCATAATATATATATATATATATATATATATATATATATATATATATATATATATATATATATATATATATATATATATATATATATATATATATATATATGTATGTATACGTTATTAAACCATTAAAACGCAAAGAAATAAATATATAGATTTACATTTCTACAAACCTAGAGAATTATATACGAAATCCACATTATGGAATATTCAACCAATTAACGATCCGAGAAACAATGAGAATAACAATACGCGCACATATACATATGCATATATATATTTTACATAATGGAAAATTACATTGTGAAATGTATATATATATATACACATATTATTATATCGAACAACTACTCATCTAATATACAAAACCACCTTGTAAAAATTACATTACTGAACATTCAACTAAACCAACTGAAGATTTAGTATAATAATATATAATAATATAATAATATATATATATACATAGATATGTGAAATAGCGTTGTATATAACCGGAAACAATACAAATGTCACACGACTTCTTCAACAACTTCGACTCTTCGTTCCTGCCGACAACACCTCACACGATGACTGCGTCTTCTAGGGCCACTTACGGATTCTTTACAATTCTTCTTCTTCTTGCACTGAAATATCATATGCAGTGAATAAAACACGAAAGAAGCAGGATGAACTAAATAAAAGAAATCATAACAAGATACACACCGAGACAATCCGCATGGGAACCTCTGACAAAGTATCTATCATTAAATGCATAATAATCAAGATGCACAAACCTCATCTGGAAGTCGACACCACTCACAGCGTGCCAATGCAAGGGAGGAAAACGAATGAAATTGTATTTCGTGAAGACGTTTCACCACTTTCCATAGATCAGAAACTGGAGTTACACAACTAATAACCTAATAACAAGAAGGTAATATAAAATATACACGATTTAATATATAGCAAATATGGACATATAAATCTACAAGGAGCAAAATATATCTCATATTGTCAAATAAAACCAAATTGTCAAAAGATCATCAGGACACGACGCCAACGAAGGTGCCACTGTGCCTATTTGGATGGAAAACCGCCACTTCAGCATCATCCCTCGCACATATTCACACACGCACGTCGATCACGTCATCTCGTACCATTCACATATCTTCTTCCTCTTGCGCTAAAACAAATTCACAAGTTTAAGGAAACAAACAACATGCGAAACGAGATAGAATACTAAAAACACATACTCACACAGTTCGCACAGGCGCGGACGCTTTTGTGTCCATCACTCAACATAACCTGTAATCATCAAAATCCACGTTCTCTCATGGAAACTCTAAAAATCTGCAGCATTGCGATTCCCACCGGAACGAACTGTCACGTGACTGTCATCCCATTGGGGATGTCATTATAAAAAGCGTAGCGACACAATTCAAATCAGAGTAATTGTTAGCGGGTCAGTTGAATAAAGGAATAGAAGAGAGTAATTGTTAGCGTTCGGGAGAATTTAGCGAAAAATAAAGAAGAGTCAGATTAATTGTTAGCGTTAGCGTTAGCGATTAATTGTTAGTGGTTCAGTTAGAACAATCAGAGTAATTGTGAAAAGAGAGTAACTGCCATTAGTTGGTTCAGTTAGAATATAGTCAGAGAAATTGTTAGCGTTCGGGAGAATTTAGCGAAAAATAAAGAAGAGTCAGATTAATTGTTAGCGTTAGCGTTAGCGATTAATTGTTAGTGGTTCAGTTAGAACAATCAGAGTGATTGTGAAAAGAGAGTAACTGCCATTAGTTGGTTCAGTTAGAATATAGTCAGAGAAATTGTTAGCGTTCGGGAGAATTTAACGAAATTAAAGAAGAGTAATTCAGTTAGAATAAAGAAATAGGATAGAACAATTGTGATTAGTTGGTTCAGGAGAATTTAGCGAAAATAAGGAGAGTAATTGTTAGTCGTTCAATTGAATTTGAGTGAGTCTGATTTAAGTTGAGTTGATTTAAGAGAATTCGTTCAGTTGATTTAATTAGAATTTAAGTTAGGATTAGAGAATAATTGTTCGTTCCAGTTTGAGTTTAAGAATTACGAGATATAAATGTTATTAGTCAGTTCGAATTATAAAATAATTGTTATTAGTCAGTTAGAATCAAAACAATAGTTGGCTCAAGTTTTTGTGTTAGAATTTCGAATTGTTAAACACGTCCGGACACACTGTTGTTTACACTGTTCAAATTAAATAAAGATTAAAACGAAAAATTATAGAAGTGTCGATCTTTGTAAAACCGGAATCACCCCAGCGGCCTGCCCGTTCATCAGCGGAGACCAACGTCAGGTGAGTTAACTTTAATTATTATTAATAACTAATAATTAAAATAATAAATAATATCAATGATTAGTATAATTCGTCATTAATTCCGCCTGTAATAATTATTTATAATATAATTGTTTATTCCAAACAATCCTCTCCCGTGCTAGTATTCCTGCGCATAGCAGGTTAGCCGAAACGTGGAGATTGTTGACCAGTGGCCTAAACTCCGATCAACGCTACATAATCTAACAAGAAATATCTAATTGAAACAGTCCTTAGACTGTTTCTGGTGGCAGCGACTACTACATTGTTTAAAATTTTAAAATTTGGATAGCGAAACGTAACAACTATATCACTTGTAACGTTATATAGCATCCCTATATGACGTATAACGTTATGAACTATTACGTTATAACGTATAGCGTTATAGAGTATTACCTTATACCGTATAACGATTTATACTATTACGTTATAACGCATATCGTTAGATTGCATCACTATATCACTTATAACGTTATATTGCATCACTGTATCACTTATACCGTTATACTGTATCACTATATCACTTATAACGTTATACTACATCACTATATGACATATAACTTTATGGAGCAGTACGTTACAACGTATAACGACATATTGCATTACTTTGTGACGTGTAACGTTATATACTATTATGTTATAACCTATAACGTTATACTGCATCACCATGTGACGTATAACGTTATATACTATTACGTTCTTACCAATAACGTTATACTGCACCACTATGTGACGTATGACGTTATATACTTTTACGTTATAAGGTATAACGATATATTGCATCACTATGTGACATATAACGTTATATACTATTGCGTTATAATGCAAAACGTTACATTGCATCACTATATGACGTTTAGCGTTATATACGATTACGTTATAACGGATAACGATATATTTCATCACTATGTGACGTATAACGTTATATACTATTACGTTATTACATATAACGTTATACTGCATCACTATATCACTTATAACGTTATATTGCATCACTATATGATGTATAGCGTTTATACTATTACGTTATAACTTATAACGTTATATTGCATCACTATATGACGTATAACGTTATGGAGCATTACTTTACAACGTATAACGATATATTGCATTACTATGTGACGTATAACGTTATATACTATCACGTTATAACCTATAACGTTATACTGCATCACCATGTGACGCATAACGTTATATACTATTACGTTCTTGCCAATAACGTTATACTGCACCACTATGTGACGTATGACGTTATATACTTTTACGTTATAAGGTATAACGATATATTGCATCACTATGTGACATATAACGTTATATACTATTGCGTTATAATGCAAAACGTTACATTGCATCACTATATGACGTTTAGCGTTATATACGATTACGTTATAACGGATAAGGATATATTTCATCACTATGTGACGTATAACGTTATATACTATTACGTTATTACATATAACGTTATACTGCATCACTATATCACTTATAACGTTATATTGCATCACTATATGATGTATAGCGTTTATACTACTACGTTATAACTTATAACGTTATATTGCATCACTATATGACGTATAACGTTATGGAGCATTACTTTACAACGTATAACGATATATTGCATTACTATGTGACGTATAACGTTATATACTATTACGTTATTACATATAACGTTATACTGCATCACTATATCACTTATAACGTTATATTGCATCACTATATGATGTATAGCGTTTATACTATTACGTTATAACTTATAACGTTATACTGCATCACTATATGACGTATAACGTTATATACTATTTCGTTAGAAGGTATAACGTTATATTGCATCACTATATCACTTATAACGTTATATTGCATCACTATATGACGTATAACGTTATGGAATATCACGTTACAACGTATAACGATATATTGCATCACTATATTACGTATAACGTCATATACTATAACGTTATAAGCTATAACGTTGTACTGCATCACTATATGGCGTATAACGTTATATACTATTACGTTATAAGGCATAACGTTATATTGCATCACTATATCACTTATAACGTTATATTGCATTACTATATGACGCATAACATTATGGTGCATTACGTTACAACGTATAACGACATATTGCATTACTATGTGACGTGAAACGTTATATACTATTGCGATATAACCTATAACGTTAAACTGCATCACTATATGACGTATAACGTTACATGCTATTACGTTATAACGGATAACGATATATTTCATCACTATGTGACGTATAACGTTATATACTATTACGTTATTACCTATAACATTATACTGAATCACTAATTGACGTATAACATCATATACTTTTATAACGTATAACGTTATATTGCATTTCTATATGGCGTATAACGTAATGGAGTATTACGTTACAACCTATAACGTTATACTGCATCACTATGTGACGTATAACGTTATATACTATTACGTTATTACCTATAACGTTATACTGCATCACTATATGACGTATAACGTCATATACTATTACGTTATAACCTATAACGTTGTACCGCATCACTACATGACTTATAACGTTATATACTATTACGTTATAAGATATAACGTTATATTGCAACACTATATCACTTATAACGTTATATACTAGTACGTTATAACGCATAACGTTATATTGCATCACTATATCACTTATAACGTTATATTGCATCACTATATGAAGTATAACGTTATATACTAGTACGATATAACGCATAACGTTATATTGCATCACTATATCACTTATAACGTTATATTGCATCACTATGTGATGTATAACCTTATATACTATTACGTTATAACGCATATCGTTATATTGCATCATTATATCACTTATAACGTTATATTGCATCACTATGTGACGTATAACGTTATATACTATTGCGTTATAAGATATGACGATATATTGCATCACTATATGAAGTATAACCTTATATACTATTACGTTATAGCCTATAACGTTGTACTGTATCACTATATGACTTATAACGTTATATACTAGTACGTTATAACGTATAACGTTATACTGCACCACTGTGTGACGTATAACGTTATATACTTTTACGTTATAAGGTATAACGATATATTGCATCACTATGTGACGTATAACGTTATATACTATTACGTTATAATGCATAATGTTATATTGCACCACTATATGACCTATAACGTTATATACTACTACGTTATAACGGATAACGATATATTTCATCACTATGTGTCTTATAACGTTATATACTATTACGTTATTACCTATAACGTTATACTGCATCACTATATGACGTATAACGTTATATACTATTGCGTTATAAGATATGACGATATATTGCATCACTATATGAAGTATAACCTTATATACTATTACGCTATAAGGTATAACGATATATTGCGTCACTATAAGAAGTATAACCTTATATACTATTACGTTATAATGTACAACGATATATTGCACCACTATATGGCGTATAACGTCATATACTATTACGTTATAGCCTATAACGTTGTACTGTATCACTATATGACTTATAACGTTATATACTAGTACGTTATAACGTATAACGTTATATTGCATCACTATATCACGCATAACGTTATATTGCATCTCTATATGACGTTTTACGTATTATTGAATCACTATATGACGTATAACGTTGATACTATTACGTTATAACTTATAACGTTATATTGCATCACTATATGAAGTATAACCTTACATACTATTACGTTATAACGCATTGCGTTATATTGCATCACTATATCACGTATAACGTTACGGAGTATTACGGTATAACGTATAACGACATAATGCATTACTATGTGACGTATAGCGTTATATACTATTACGTCATAAACTATAACGTTATACTGCATCACTATATGACGTATAACGATATAGACTATTACGTTATAACCTATAACGTTATACTGCATCACTATATGACGTATAACGTTATATACTACTACGTTATTAGGTATAACTATATACTCCATCACTATGTGAAGTATAACGTTATATAATATTACGTTATAACGTATAACAATATATTCCACCACTATATGACGTATAACGATATAGACTATTACGTTGTAACGTATAACGATATATTGCATCACTATAAGCCGTATAACGTCATATACCGTTACGTTATAACGTATAACGTTATATTGCATCTCTATATCATGTATAACGTTACGGAGTATTACGGTATAACGTATAACGACATAATGCATTACTATATGACGTATAACGATATAGACTATTACGTTATATCCTATAACGTTATACTGCATCACTATATGACGTATAACGTTATATACTACTACGTTATTAGGTATAACTATATACTCCATCACTATACGAAGTATAACGTTATATAATATTACGTTATAACGTATAACAATATATTCCACCACTATATGACGTATAACGATATAGACTATTACGTTATAACGTATAACGATATATTGCATCTCTATATGACGTATAACGTTATGGAGTATTACGTTTTAACGTATAACGTTATATTGCATCACTATATCACATATAACGTTATATAGAATGCCTATATGACGTATAACGTTATGAACTATTACGTTATAACGTATAGCGTTATATTGCATCACTATATCACTTATAACGTTATATTGCATCACTATATGACGTATAACATTATATACTATTACGTTATAACGGATAACGATATATTTCATCACTATGTGACGTATAACGTTATATACAATTACGTTATAAGGTATAACGATATATTGCATCACTATATCACTTGTAACGTTATATTGCACCACTATATGACGTATCACGTCATATACTGTTACGTTATAACGTATAACGTTAGATTGCATTACTATATGACGTATAACGTTATCGAGCATTACGTTACAACGTATAACGACATATTGCACTACTATGTGACGTATAACATTATATACTATTACGATATAACCTATAACGTTGTACTGCATCACTATATGACGTATAACGTTATATACTATTACGTTCTTACCTATAACGTTATACTGCACCACTGTGTGACGTATAACGTTATATACTTTTACGTTATAAGGTATAACGATATATTGCATCACTATGTGACGTATAAAGTTATATACTATTGCGTTATAATGCAAAACGTTATATTGGATCACTATATGACGTTTAACGTTATATACTATTACGTTATAACGGATAACGATATATTTCATCACTATTTGACGTATAACGTTATATACTATTACGTTATTACCTATAACGTTATACTGCATCACTATATGACGTATAACGTTATGGAGCATTACTTTACAACGTATAACGATATATTGGATCACTATGTGACGTATACCGTTATATGCTATTACGTTATAACGCATAACGTTATATTGCATCACTATATCACTTATAACGTCACATTGCACCACTATATGACGTATAACCTTTATACTATTACGTTATAACTTATAACGTTATATTGCACCACCTTATGACGTATAACGTCATATACTATTACGTTATAACCGATAACGTTGTACTGCATCACTATATGACGTATAACGTTATATACAATTACGTTAGAAGGTATAACGTTATATTGCATCACTATATCACTTATAACGTTATATTGCATCACTATATGACGTATAACGTTATGGAATATTACGTTACAACGTATAACGATATATTGCATCACTATATTACGTATAACGTTATATACTATTACGTTATAACGGATATCGATATATTTCATCACTATGTGACGTATAACGATATATACTATTACTCTATAACGGATAACGATATATTTCATCACTATGTGACGTATAACGTTATATACTATTACCTTATTACCTATAACATTATACTGAATCACTAATTGACGTATAACATCATATACTTTTATAACGTATAACGTTATATTGCATTTCTATATGGCGTATAACGTAATGGAGTATTACGTTAAAACCTATAACGTTATACTGCATCACTATATGACGTATAACGTTATATACTATTACGTTATAACGGATATCGATACATTTCATCACTATGTGACGTATAACGATATATACTATTACTCTATAACGGATAACGATATATTTCCTCACTATGTGACGTATAACGTTATATACTATTACGTTATTACCTATAACGTTATACTGCATCACTATATGACGTATAACGTCATATACTATTACGTCATAACCTATAACGTTGTACCGCATCACTATATGACTTATAACGTTATATACTATTACGTTATAAGATATAACGTTATATTGCAACACTATATCACTTATAACGTTATATACTAGTACGTTATAACGCATAACGTTATATTGCATCACTATATGAAGTATAACGTTATATACTAGTACGATATAACGCATAACGTTATATTGCATCACTATATCACTTATAACGCTATATTGCATCACTATGTGATGTATAACCATATATACTATTACGTTATAACGCATATCGTTATATTGCATCACTATATCACTTATAACGTTATATTGCATCACTATGTGACGTATAACGTTATATACTATTACGTTATAATGCAAAATGTTATATTGCACCACTATATGACCTATAACGTTATATACTACTACGTTATAACGGATAACGATATATTTCATCACTATGTGTCTTATAACGTTATATACTATTACGTTATTACCTATAACGTTATACTGCATCACTATATGACGTATAACGTTATATACTATTGCGTTATAAGATATGACGATATATTGCATCACTATATGAAGTATAACCTTATATACTATTACGCTATAAGGTATAACGATATATTGCGTCACTATAAGAAGTATAACCTTATATACTATTACGTTATAATGTACAACGATATATTGCACCACTATATGGCGTATAACGTCATATACTATTACGTTATAGCCTATAACGTTGTACTGTATCACTATATGACTTATAACGTTATATACTAGTAAGTTATAACGTATAACGTTATATTGCATCACTATATCACGCATAACGTTATATTGCATCTCTATATGACGCATTACGTATTATTGAATCACTATATGACGTATAACGTTGATACTATTACGTTATAACTTATAACGTTATATTGCATCACTATATGAAGTATAACCTTACATACTATTACGTTATAACGCATAGCGTTATATTGCATCACTATATCACGTATAACGTTACGGAGTATTACGGTATAACGTATAACGACATAATGCATTACTATGTGACGTATAGCATTATATACTATTACGTCATAAACTATAACGTTATACTTCATCACTATATGACGTATAACGATATAGACTATTACGTTATAACCTATAACGATGTACTGCATCACTATATGACGTACAACGTTATATACTATTACGTTATAAGGTAAAACGTTATATTGCACCACTATATCACTTATAACGTTATATTGTATCACTATATGACGCATAACGTCATATACTGTTATAACATATAACGATATATTGCACTACTATAGGACGCATAACGTTATGGAGCGTTACGTTACAACGTATAACGATATATTTCATCACTATGTGACGTATAACGTTGTATACTATTACGTTATAACCTATAACGATGTATTGCATAACTATATGACGTATAACGTTATATACTATTACGTTATAAGGTAAAACGTTATATTGCACCACTATATCACTTATAACGTTATATTGTATCACTATATGACGCATAACGTCATATACTGTTATAACATATAACGATATATTGCATTACTATAGGACGCATATCGTTATGGAGCGTTACGTTACAACGTATAACGATATATTTCATCACTATGTGACGTATAACGTTGTATACTATTACGCTATAACCTATAACCTTGTACTGCATCACTATATGACTTATAACGTTATATACTCTTACCTTATAAGGTATAACGATATATTGCATTACTATATGACGTATAACGTTATACACTATTGCGTTATAACCTATAACGTTATACTGCATCACTATAAGACGTATAACGTTATATACTATTACGTCATAACCTATAATGATGTACTGCATCACTATATGACTTACAACGATATATTGCATTACTATATGACGTATAACGTTATACACTATTGCGTTATAACCTGTAACGTTATACTGCGTCACTATATGACGTATAACGTTATATGCTATTACGCTATAACGCATAAGGTTACATTGCATCATTATATCACTTATAACGTTAGATTGCACCACTGTATGACGTATAACCTTTATACTATTACGTTATAACTTATATCGTTATATTGCACCACCTTATGACGTATAACGTCATATACTATTACGTTATAACCTATAACGTTGTACTGCATCACTATATGGCGTATAACGTTATATACTATTACGTTATAACGCATAACGTTATATTGCATCACTATATGACTTATAACGTTATATTGCATCACTATATCACTTATGACGTTATATTGCATCACTATATGACGTATCACGTCATATACTGTTACGTTATAACGTATAACGTTCGATTGCATTACTATATGACGTATAACGTTCTCGAGCATTACGTTACAACGTATAACGACATATTGCACTATTATGTGACGTATAACATTATATACTATTACGTTATAACCTATAACGTTGTACTGCATCACTATATGACGTATAACGTTATATACTATTACGTTATAAGGTATAACGTTATATTGCATCACTATATCACTTATAACGTTATATTGCATCACTATATGACGCATAACGTCATATACTATTACATTATAACGTATAACGTTATAGAGTAGTACGGTATAACGTATGACTACATATTGCATCGCTATATGGCAAATAACGTCATATACTGTTACGTTATAACTTATAACGTTATATTGCATTATTATATGACGTATAACGTTATGGAGCATTACGTTACAACGTATAACGATATATTGCATCACTATGTGACGTATAACGTTATATACTTTTACGTTATAAGGTATAACGATATATTGCATCACTATGTGACGTATAACGTTATATACTTTTACGCTATAATGCATAACGTTATATTGCATCACTATATGACGTATAACGTTATATACTATTAGGTTATAAGGCATATCGTTATATTGCACTACTATGGCACTTATAACGTTATATTGCACCACTATATGACGTATAATATCATATACTATTACGTTATAACCTATAACGTTGTACTGCATCACTATGTGACGTATAATGTCATATACTATTACGTTATAACCTATAACGTTGTACTGCATCACTATTTGACGTATAACGTTATGAACTATTACGTTATAACGTATAGTGTTATATTGCATCATTGTAAGACGTATAACATTATATACTATTACGTTATAATGTATAACGGTATATTACATCACTATGTGACGTATAACGTTATATTGCATTACTATATGACGTATAACGTTATGGAGTATTACGTTATAAGGTATAACTATATATTCCATCACTATGTGAAGTATAACCTTATATACTATTACGTTATTCCTATAACGTTATACTGTATCACTATATGACGTATAAAGTTATGAACTATTACGTTATAACGTATAACGTTATGGAGTATTACGTTACAAGGTATAACTATATATTCCATCACTATGTGACGTATAACGTTATATACTATTACGTTATATCCTATAATGTTATACTGGACCACTATATGAAGTTTAACCTTATATAGAATTACGTTATATCGCATAACGTTTTATTGCATCACCATATCACGTATAACGTTATACTGCATCACTATATGACGTATAACGTTATGGAGTATTACGTTATAAGGTATAACTAAATATTCCATCACTATGTGACGTATAACGTTATATACTATTACGTTATATCCTATAACGTTATACTGGACCACTATATGACGTATAACGCTATATACTATTACGTTATAAAGTATAACGATATATTGCATCACTATATGAAGTATAACCTTATATACTATTACGTTATAACGGATAATGTTATATTGCATCATTGTACGACGTATAACCTTATATACTATTACGTTATAACGTATAGCGTTATAGAGTATTACCTCATATCGTATAACGATTTATACTATTACGTTATAAGGTATAACGGTATATAGCATCACTATATCACTTATAACGTTATATTGCATCATTATATGACGTATAACGTCACATTCTGTTACGTTATAACGTATAACGTTATATTGCATCACTATATGACGTATAACGTTATATACTACTACGTTATAACGGATAACGATATATTTCATCACTATGTGACGTATGACGTTATAAACTATCACGTTGTTACCTATAACGTTATACTGCATCACTATATGACGTATAACGTTATATACTATTACGTTATAATGTATAACGTTATATTGCATTACTATATGAAGCATAACGTTATGGAGTATTACGTTACAACGCATATCGATATATTGCATCACTATGTGACGTATAACGTTACAAACTACTACGTTATAATGCATAACGTTATATTGCACCACTATATGACGTATAACGTTATATACTACTACGTTATAACGGATAACGATATATTTCATCACTATGTGACGTATAACGTTATAAACTATTACGTTGTTACCTATAACGTTATACTGCATCACTATATGACGCATAACGTTATGAACTATTACGTTATAACGCATAACGTTATATTGCATCATTATATCACTTATAACTTTATATTTCATCACTATATGATGTATAACGATATATACTACTACGTTATTACGTATAACGCTAGCTGCAACACTATATGACATATAACATTATATACTATTACGTTATAAGGTATAACGGTATATTGCATCACTATGTGACGTGTGACGTTATATACTCTTACGTTATAACGCATAACGTTATATTGCTCCACTATATGATGTATAACGTTATATACTATTACGTTATAAGGTATAACGATATATTGCATCACTATATGATGTATAACGTTATATACTATTACGGTATAAGGTATAACAATATATTGCATCACTATATGAAGTTTAACCTTATATACTATTACGTTATTAGGTATAACGATATATTGCACCACTATATGACGGATGACGTCATATACTATTAAGTTATAACATATAACGTTGTACTGCACCACTATATGACGTATAACGTTATATACTATTACGTTATAAGGTATATCGTTATATTGCACTACTATGGCACTTATAACGTTATATTGCACCACTATATGACGTATAATATCATATACTATTACGTTATAACCTATAACGTTGTACTGCATCACTATGTGACGTATAATGTCATATACTATTACGTTATAACCTATAACGTTGTACTGCATCCCTATTTGACGTATAACGTTATGAACTATTGCGTTATTACGTATAGCGTTACATTGCATCATTGTAAGACGTATAACATTATATACTATTACGTTATAATGTATAACGGTTTATTACATCACTATGTGACGTATGACGTTATATGGCATCCCTATATGTCGTATAACGTTATGAACTATTACGTTATAACGTATAGTGTTTTATTGCATCACTATGTCACTTATAACATTATATTGCATCACTATATGACGTATAACGTCATATTCTGTTACGTTATAACGTATAACGTTATATTGCATCACTATATGAAGTATAACGTTATGAAGTATTACGATTTAACGTATAACGACATATTACATTACTATGTGACGTATAACGTTATATACTATTACGTTATAACGTATATCGTTATATTGCATCACTGTATGACGAATAACGTTATATACTATTACGTTATAAGGTATAAAGATATATTGCATCACTATGTGAAGTATGACGTTATATAGCATACCTATATGACGTATAACGTTATGAACTATTACGTTATAACGTATGACGTTATAGAGTATTACGTTATAACGTATGACGGTTTATACTATTACGTTATAACGCATAACGTTAAATTGCATCACTATGTGACGTATAATGTCATATACTATTACGTTATAACCTATAACGTTGTACTGCATCCCTATTTGACGTATAACGTTATGAACTATTACGTTATAACGTATAGCGTTATATTGCATCATTGTAAGACGTATAACATTATATACTATTACGTTATAATGTATAACGGTATATTACATCACTATGTGACGTATAACGTTATATTGCATTACTATATGACGTATAACGTTATGGAGTATTACGTTATAAGGTATAACTATATATTCCATCACTATGTGAAGTATAACCTTATATACTATTACGTTATTCCTATAACGTTATACTGTATCACTATATGACGTATAAAGTTATGAACTATTACGTTATAACGTATAACGTTATGGAGTATTACGTTACAAGGTATAACTATATATTCCATCACTATGTGACGTATAACGTTATATACTATTACGTTATAACCTATAACGATGTACTGCATCACTATATGACTTATAACGTTATATTGCACCACCATATGACGTATAACGTTTTTACTATTACGTTATAACTTATAAAGTTATATTGCATTACTATATGACGTATAACATTATGTAGTATTACGTTACAACCTATAATGTTATACTGCGTCACTATATGACGTATAAAGTTATATACTATTACGTTATAAGGTATAACGATATAATGCATCACTATATGAAGTATAACCTTATATACTATCACGTAATAAGGTATAACGATATATTGCATCACTATATGAAATATAACATTATATATTATTACATTATATGGTATAACGATATATTGCACCACTATATGACGTTTAACGTTTTATACTATTACCTTATAGTGCATAACGTTATATTGCATTACTATATGACGTATAACGTTATGGAGCACTACGTTACAACGTATAACGACATATTGCATTACTATGTCACGTACAACGTTATATACTATTGTGTTATAACCTATAACGTTATACTGCATCACTATATGACGTTTAACGTTAATTACTATTACTTTATAACGGATAACGATATATTTCATCACTATGTGACTTATAACGTTATATACTATTACGTTACTACCTATCACGTTATACTGCATCACTATATAACGTATAACGTCATATACTGTCACAACATATAACGTTATATTGCATTACTATATGACGTATAACGTTATGGAGTATTACGTTACCACCTATAACGTTATACTGCGTCACTATATGACGTATAACGTTATGAACTCTTACGTTATAACGTATAGCGTTATAGAGTATTACGTTATATCGTATTACGATTTAAACTATTACGTTATAACCCATAACGTTATATCGCATCACTATATCACTTATAACGTTATATTGCATCACTATATGACGTATAACGTTATGGAGTATTACGTTTTAACGTACTACGTTATATTGCATTACTATATGACGCATAAGGTTATGGAGCATTACGTTACAACGTATAACGACATATTGTATGACTATGTGACGTATAACGTTATATACCAGTGCGTTATAAGGTATAACGTTATATTGCATCACTATATCACTTATAACGTTATATAGCATCCCTATATGACGTATAACGTTATGAACTATTACGTTATAACGTATAGCGTTATAGAGTATTACCTTATATCGTATAACGATTTAAACTATTACGTTATAACCCATAACGTTATATTGCATCACTATATGACTTATAACGTTATATTGCATCACTGTATCACTTATAACGTTATATTGTATCACTATATGACGCATAAGGTCATATACTATTACACTATAACGTATAACGTTATAGAGAATTACGCTATAACGTATGACTACATGTTGCATCACTATATGACGAATAACGTCATATACTGTTACGTTATAACGTATAACGTTATATTGCATTACTATGTGACGCATAACGTTATGGAGCATTACGTTACAACGTATAACGACATATTGCATGACTAATTGACGTATAACGTTATATACTATTGCGTTATAACATATAACGTTATATTGCATCACTATGTGACGTATAACGTTATATACTATTACGTTATAATGCATAACGTTATATTGCATCACTATATGACGTATAACGTTATATACTATTACGTTATAAGGTATGACGTTATGTAGCATCACTATATCACTTATAACGTTATATTGCATCACTATATCACTTAGAACGTTATGTTGCATCACTATATGATGTATAACTTTTATACTATTACGTTATAACTTATAACGTTATATTGCATCACTATATGACGTATAACGTTATATACTATTACGTTTTAAGGTATAACGTTATATTGCAACACTATATCACTTATAACAATATATTTTATCACTATATTACGCA
Organism: Bombus affinis; assembly: GCF_024516045.1. NCBI lineage: Eukaryota > Metazoa > Arthropoda > Insecta > Hymenoptera > Apidae > Bombus > Bombus affinis. The sequence goes on along the minus strand of NW_026108889.1, from coordinate 199,768 downwards.
TAACGTCATATACTATAACATTATAACGTATAACGTTATAGAGAATTACGCTATAACATATGACTGCATATTGCATCACTATATGACGAATAACGTCATATACTGTTACGTTATAACGTATAACGTTATATTGCATTACTATGTGACGCATAACGTTATGGAGCATTACGTTACAACGTATAACGACATATTGCATGACTATGAGACGTATAACGTTATATACTATTGCGTTATAACATATAACGTTATATTGCATCACTATGTGACGTATAACGTTATATACTATTACGTTATAATGCATAACGTTATATTGCATCACTATATGACGTATAACGTTATATACTATTACCTTATAAAGGATAAAGATATATTTCATCACTATGTGACGTATAACATTATATACTATTACGTTATTACCTATAAAGTTATACTGAATCACTGTATGACGTATAACGTCATATACTGTTATAACGTATAACGTTATATTGCATTACTGTATGACGTATAACGTTATGGAGTATTACGTTACAACCTATAACGTTATACTGCGTCACTATATGACGTATAACGTTATATACTATTGCGTTATAAGGTATAAGGATATATTCCATCACTATGTGACGTATAATGTTATATACTATTACGTTATAACACATAACGTCATATTGCATCACTATATGACGTATAACGTTATATACTATTGCGTTATAAGGTATAATGTTATATTGCATCACTATGTGACGTATAACGTTATGGAGCATTACGTTACAACGTATAACGACATATTGCATGACTATGTGACGTATAACGTTATATACTATTGCGTTATAACATATAACGTTAATTGCATCACTATGTGACGTATAACGTTATATACTATTACGTTATAATGCATAACGTTATATTGCATCACTAAATGAAGTATAACCTTATATACTATTACGTTATAAGGTATAATGTTATATTGCATCACTATGTGATTTATAACGTTATATACTATTACGTTATAAGGTATACCGTTATATTGCATCACTATATGATGTATAACGTTTATACTATTACGTTATAACCTATAACGATGTACTGCATCAGTATATGACGTATAACGTTATATACTATTACGTTATAAGGTATAACGGTAATATTGCATCACTATATGATGTAGAACGTTTATACTATTACGTTATAACTTATGACATTATATTGCATCACTATATGACGTATAACGTTATGGAGTATTACGTTTTATCGTATAACGTTATGTTGCATTACTATATGATGTATAACGATATGGAGTATTACGTTACAACCTATAATGTTATACTGCGTCACTATATGACGTATAACGTTATGTACTATTACGTTATAAGGTATAACGATATAATGCATCACTATATGAAGTATAACCTTATATACTATTACGTTATAAGGTATAACGATATATTGCATCACTATATGAAGTATGACCTTATATGCTATTACATTATAAGGTATAACGATATATTGCACCACTATATGACGTATAACGTCATATACTATTAGGTAATAACCTATAACGATGTACTGCATCACTATATGACGTATAACGTTATATACTATTACGTTATAATGTATAACGTTATATTGCATCACTATATCACTTATAACATTATATAGCATCGCTATATGACGTATAACGTTATGAACTATTACGTTATAACGTATAGCGTTATAGAGTATTACCTTACATCGTATAACGATTTATACTATTACGTTATAACGCATAACGTTACATTGCATCACTATATCACTTATAAGGTTATATTGCATCACTATATCACTTATAACGTTATATTGTATCACTATATGACGCATAACGTCATATACTATTACATTGTAACGTATAACGTTATAGAGAATTCCGCTATAACGTATGACTACATGTTGCATCACTATATGACGAATAACGTCATATACTGTTACGTTATAACGTATAACGTTATGTTGCATTACTATATGACGCATAACGTTACGTTACAACGTATAACGACATATTGCATTACTATGTGACGCATAACGTTATATACTATTGCGTTATAACCTATAACGCTATACTGCATCACTATATGACGTATAACGTTATATACTATTACGTTATAAGGTATAACGTTATATTGCATCACTATATCACTTATAACGTTATATTGCATCACTATATGATGTATAACGTTTATACTATTACGTTATAACTTATAACATTATCTTGCATCACTATATGACGTATAACGTTATGGAGTATTTCGTTTTATCTTATAACGTTATATTGCATTACTATATGACGTATAACGTTATGGAGTATTACGTTACAACCTATAATGTTATACTGCGTCACTATATGACGTGTAACGTTATATACTATTACGTTATAAGCTATAACGATATAATGCATCACTATATGAAGTATAACCTTATATACTATCACGTAATAAGGTATAACGATATATTGCATCACTATATGAAGTATAACCTTATATACTATTACATTATAAGGTATAACAATATATTGCACCACTATATGACGTATAACGTCATATACTGTTACGTTATAACCTATAACGTTATACTGCATCACTATATGACGTATAACGTTATATACTACTATTTTATAACGGATAACGATATATTTCATCACTATGTGACTTATAACGTTATATACTATTACGTTACTACCTATAACGTTATACTGCATCACTATATGACGTATAACGTTATATACTGTTACAACGTATAACGTTATTTTGCATTACTATATGACGTATAACGTTATGGAGTATTACTTTACAACCTATAACGTTATACTGCGTCACTATATGACGTATAATCTTATATACTATTACGTTATAGCCTATAACGATGTACTGCAGAACTATATGACGTATAACGTTGTATACAATTACGTTATAAGGTATAACGATATATTGCACCACTATATGACGTATAACGTTATAGAGTATTACCTTATATCGTATAACGATTTATACTATTTCGTTATAACGCATAACGTTATATTGCATAACTATATCACTTATAAGGTTATATTGCATCACTATATCACTTATAACGTTATAGTGCATCACTATGTGATGTATAACGTTTACACTATTACGTTATAACTTATAACGTTATATTGCATCACTATATGACGTATAACGTTATGGAGTATTACGTTTTAACGTATAACGTTATATTGCATTACTATATGACGCATAACGTTACGGTGCATTACGTTACAACGTATAACGAAATATTGCATGACTATATGACGGATAACGTCATATACTGTTACGTTATAACGTATAACGATATATTGCCTTACTATATGACGAATAACGTTATGGAGCATTACGTTACAACGTATCACGTCATATTGCATTACTATGTGACGTATAACGTTATATACTATTGCGTTATAACCTATAACGTTATACTGCATCACTATATGACGTATAACGTTATATACTATTACGTTATAACGTATAACGATATATTGCATCACTATGTGACTTATAACGTTATATACTATTATTACGTATTACGTTACTACCTATAACGTTATACTGCATCACTATATGACGTATAACGTTTTATACTATTACCTTATAGTGCATAACGTTATATTGCATTGCTATATAACGCATAACGTTATGGAGCATTACGTTACAACGTATAACGAAATATTGCATGACTATATGACGGATAACGTCATATACTGTTACGTTATAACGTATAACGATATATTGCATCACTATGTGACGTATAACGTTATATACTATTACGTTATAATGCATAACGTAATATTGCATCACTATATGACGTATAACGTTATATACTATTACGTAATAAAGGATAACAATATATTTCATCACTATGTAACGAATAACGTTATATACTATAACGTTATTACCTATAACGTTATACTATATGACGTATAACGTCATATACTGTTACGGTATAACGTATAACGTTATATTGCATTACTATATGACGTAGAACGTTGTGGAGTATTACGTTACAACCTATAATGTTATACTGCGTCAGTATATGTCGTTTAACGTTATATACTATTACGTTATAATGTATAACATTATGCAGCATCACAATGTCACTTATAGCGTTATATTACATCACTATATGATGTATAACGTTTATACTATTACGTTATAACTTATAACGTTATACTGCATCACTGTATGACGTATAAAATTATGGTATATTACGTTACAACGTATAACGATATATTGCATCACTATGTGACGTATAACGTTATATAATATTACGTTATAACGCATAACGTTATATTGCTTCACTATATTACTTATAACGTAATATTGTACCACTATATGACGAATAACGTTATATACTATTACGTTATAAGGTATAACGTTATATTGCATCACTATATGAAGTATAACGTTATATACTATTACGTTATAACGTATAGCGTTATAGAGTATTACCTTATATCGTATAACGATTTATGCTATTACGTTATAACGCGTAACGTTATATTTCATCACTATATCACTTATAACGTTATATTGCATCACTATATCACTTATAACGTTATATTGTATCACTATATGACTCATAACATCATATACTATTACAGTATAACGTATAACGTTATGGAGAATTACGCTATAACGTATGACTTCATGTTGCATCAATATATGACGAATAACGTCATATACTGCTACGTTATAACGTATAACGTTATATTGCATTACTATATGACGAATAACGTTATGCAGCATTACGTTACAACGTATAACGACATATTGTATTACTATGTGTCGTATAACGTTATATACTATTGCGTTAGAACCTATAACTTTATACAGCATCACTATATGTCGTATAACGTTATATACTATTACGTTATAAGGTATAACGTTATATTGCATCACTATAAGAAGTATAACGTTATATACTAGTACGTTATAACGCATAACGTTATATTGCATCAATGTATGAAGTATAACGTTATATACTAATACGTTATAACGCATAACGCTATATTGCATCACTATGTGACGTATAACGTTATATACTATTACGTTATAAGGTATAACGTTATATTGCATCACTATATGATGTATAACGTTTATACTATTACGTTATAACCTATAACGATGTACTGCATCAGTATATGACGTATAACGTTACATACTATTACGTTATAAGGTATAACGTTATATTGCATCACTATATCACTTATAACGTTATATTGCATCACTATATGATGTATAACGTTTATACTATTACGTTATAACTTATAACATTATATTGCATCACTATATGACGTATAACGTTATGGAGTATTACGTTTTATCGTATAACGTTATGTTGCATTACTATATGACGTATAAAGTTATGGAGTATTACGTTACAACCTATAATGTTATACTGCGTCACTATATGACGTATAACGTTATATACTATTACGTTATAAGGTATAACGAAATAATGCATCACTATATGAAGTATAACCTTATATACTATTACGTTATAAGGTATAACGATATATTGCATCACTATATGAAGTATAACCTTATATACTATTACATTATAAGGTATAACGATATATTGCACCACTATATGACGTATAACGTCATATACTATTAGGTTATAACCTATAACGATGTACTGCATCACTATGTGACGTATAACGTTATATACTATTGCGTTATAACCTATAACGTTATATAGCATCACTATGTGACGTATAACGTTATATACTATTACGTTATTACCTATAAAGTTATACTGCATCACTATATGACGTATAACGTCATATACTGTTACGGTATAACGTATAACGTTATATTGCATTACTATATGACGTAGAACGTTATGGAGTATTACGTTACAACCTATAATGTTATACTGCGTCAGTATATGACGTATAACGTTATATACTATTACGTTATAATGTATAACATTATGCAGCATCACAATGTCACTTATAACGTTATATTGCATCACTATATGATGTATAACGTTTATACTATTACGTTATAACTTATAACGTTATACTGCATCACTGTATGACGTATAAAATTATGGTATATTACGTTACAACGTATAACGATATATTGCATCACTATGTGACGTATAACGTTATATAATATTACGTTATAACGCATAACGTTATATTGCTTCACTATATTACTTATAACGTAATATTGTGCCACTATATGACGAATAACGTTATATACTATAACGTTATAAGGTATAACGTTATATTGCATCACTATATGAAGTATAACGTTATATACTGTTACGTTATAACGTATAGCGTTATAGAGTATTACCTTATATCGTATAACGATTTATGCTATTACGTTATAATGCATAACGTTATATTGCATCACTATATGACGTATAACGTTATATACTATTACGTTATAACGGATAAAGATATATTTCATCACTATGTGACGTATAACATTATATACTATTACGTTATTACCTATAAAGTTATACTGCATCACTATATGACGTATAACGTCATATACTGTTATAACGAATAACGTTATATTGCATTACTGTATGACGTATAACGTTATGGAGTATTACGTTACAACCTATAACGTTATACTGCGTCACTATATGACGTATAACGTTATATACTATTGCGTTATAAGGTATAACGATATATTGCATCACTATGTGACGTATAATGTTATATACTATTACGTTATAATACATAACGTCATATTGCATCACTATATGACGTATAACGTTATATACTATTACGTAATAACGGATAACAATATATTTCATCACTATGTGACGTATAAGGTTATATTCTATTACGTTATAACCTATAACGTTATACTATATGACGTATAACGTCATATACTGTTACGGTATAACGTATAACGTTATATTGCATTACTATATGACGTAGAACGTTGTGGAGTATTACGTTACAACCTATAATGTTATACTGCGTCAGTATATGACGTATAACGTTATATACTATTACGTTATAATGTATAACATTATGCAGCATCACAATGTCACTTATAACGTTATATTGCATCACTATATGATGTATAACGTTTATACTATTACGTTATAACTTATAACGTTATACTGCATCACTGTATGACGTATAAAATTATGGTATATTACGTTACAACGTATAACGATATATTGCATCACTATGTGACGTATAACGTTATATAATATTACGTTATAACGCATAACGTTATATTGCTTCACTATATTACTTATAACGTAATATTGTACCACTATATGACGAATAACGTTATATACTATTACGTTATAAGGTATAACGTTATATTGCATCACTATATGAAGTCTAACCTTATATACTATTACGTTATATGGTATAACGATATATTGCATCACTATATGAAGTATAACCTTATATACTATTACATTATAAGGTATAGCGTTATATTGCATCACTATATGATGTATAACGTTTATACTATTACGTTATAACTTATAACGTTATATTGCATCACTATATGACGTATAACGTTATAGAGTATTACGTTACAACCTATAATGTTATACTGCGTCACTATATGACGTATAACGTTATATACTATTACGTTATAAGCTATAACGATATAATGCATCACTATATGAAGTATAACCTTATATACTATTACGTTATAAGGTATAACGATATATTGCATCACTATATGAAGTATAACCTTATATACTATTACATTATAAGGTATAACGTTATATTGCATCACTATATGATGTATAACGTTTATACTATTACGTTATAACTTATAACGTTATATTGCATCAATATATGACGTATAACGTTATAGAGTATTACGTTACAACCTATAATGTTATTCTGCGTCAGTATATGACGTATAACGTTATATACTATTACGTTATAATGTATAACGTTATATTGCATCACTATATCACTTATAACATTATATAGCATCCCTGTATGACGTATAACGTTATGAACTATTACGTTATAACGTATAGCGTTATAGAGTTTTACCTTATATCGTATAACGATTTATACTATTACGTTATAACGCATAACGTTATATTGCATCACTATGTCACTTATAACGTTATATTGCATCACTATATCACATATAACGTTATATTGCATCACTATATGACTCATAACGTCATATACTATTACATTATAACGTATAACGTTATAGAGTATTGCGCTATAACGTATGACTACATATTGCATCACTATATGACGAATAACGTCATATACTGTTACGTTATAACGTATAACGTTATATTGCATTACTATATGACGTATAACGTTATGGAGCACTACGTTACAACGTAAAACGACATATTGCATTACCATGTGACGTATAACGTTATATACTTTTACGTTATAAGGTATAACGATATATTGCATCACTATATGAAGTATAACCTTATATACTATTACATTATAAGGTATAACGATATGTTGCACCACTATATGACGTATAACGTCATATACTATTAGGTTATAACCTATAACGATGTACTGCATCACTATGTGACGTATAACGTTATATACTATTGCGTTATAACCTATAACGTTATATCGCATCACTATGTGACGTATAACGTTATATACTATTACGTTATAATGCATAACGTTATATTGCATCACTATATGACGTATAACGTTATATACTACTACGTAATAAGGTATAACGATATATTGCATCACTATATGAAGTATAACCTTATATACTATTACATTATAAGGTATAACGATATATTGCACCACTATATGACGTATAACGTCATATACTATTAGGTTATAACCTATAACGATGTACTGCATCACTATGTGACGTATAACGTTATATACTATTGCGTTATAACCTATAACGTTATATTGCATCACTATGTGACGTATAACGTTATATACTATTACGTTATAAGGTATAACGATATATTGCATCACTATATGAAGTACAACGTTATATACTATTAGGTTATAAGGCATAACGTTATATTGCACTACTATGGCACTTATAACGTTATATTGCACCACTATATGACGTATAATATCATATACTATTACGTTATAACCTATAACGTTGTACTGCATCACTATGTGACGTATAATGTCATATACTATTACGTTATAACCTATAACGTTGTACTGCATCCCTATTTGACGTATAACGTTATGAACTATTACGTTATTACGTATGGCGTTATATTGCATCATTGTAAGACGTATAACATTATATACTATTACGTTATAAGGTATAAAGATATATTGCATCACTGTGTGAAGTATGACGTTATATAGCATACCTATATGACGTATAACGTTATGAACTATTACGTTATAACGTATAACGTTATAGAGTATTACGTTATAACGTATAACGGTTTATACTATTACGTTATAACGCATAACGTTAAATTGCATCACTATGTGACGTATAATGTCATATATTATTACGTTATAACCTATAACGTTGTACTGCATCCCTATTTGACGTATAACGTTATGAACTATTACGTTATAACGTATAGCGTTATATTGCATCATTGTAAGACGTATAACATTATATACTATTACGTTATAATGTATAACGGTATATTACATCACTATGTGACGTATAACGTTATATTGCATTACTATATGACGTATAACGTTATGGAGTATTACGTTATAAGGTATAACTATATATTCCATCACTATGTGAAGTATAACCTTATATACTATTACGTTATTCCTATAACGTTATACTGTATCACTATATGACGTATAAAGTTATGAACTATTACGTTATAACGTATAACGTTATGGAGTATTACGTTACAAGGTATAACTATATATTCCATCACTATGTGACGTATAACGTTATATACTACTACGTTATATCCTATAATGTTATACTGGACCACTATATGAAGTTTAACCTTATATAGTATTACGTTATATCGCATAACGTTTTATTGCATCACCATATCACGTATAACGTTATACTGCATCACTATATGACGTATAACGCTATATACTATTACGTTATAAAGTATAACGATATATTGCATCACTATATGAAGTATAACCTTATATACTATTACGTTATAACGGATAATGTTATATTGCATCATTGTACGACGTATAACCTTATATACTATTACGTTATAACGTATAGCGTTATAGAGTATTACCTCATATCGTATAACGATTTATACTATTACGTTATAAGGTATAACGGTATATAGCATCACTATATCACTTATAACGTTATATTGCATCATTATATGACGTATAACGTCACATTCTGTTACGTTATAACGTATAACGTTATATTATATCACTACATGACGTGTAACGTCATATTCTGTTACGCTATAACGTATAACGTTATATTGCATCACTATTTGACGTATAACGTTATGGAGTATTACGTTATAAGGTATAACTATATGTTCCATCACTATGTGACGTATAACGTTATATACTATTACGTTATAACCTGTAACGTTATACTGCATCACTATATGACGTATAACGTCACATTCTGTTACGTTATAACGTATAACGTTATATTACATCACTATATCACTTATAAGGTTATATTGCGCCACTATATGACGTATAACGTCATATACTATTACATTATAACCTATAACGTTGTACTGCATCACTATATGACGTATGACGTTATATACTATTACGTTATAAGGTATAACGTTATATGGCATCACTATATCGCTTATAACGTTATATTGCATCACTATATGACGTATAACGTTATATACTACTACGTTATAACGCATAACGATATATTTCATCACTATGTGACGTATGACGTTATAAACTATCACGTTGTTACCTATAACGTTATACTGCATCACTATATGACGTATAACGTTATATACTATTACGTTATAATGTATAACGTTATATTGCATTACTATATGACGCATAACGTTATGGAGTATTACGTTACAACGCATATCGATATATTGCATCACTATGTGACGTATAACGTTACAAACTACTACGTTATAATGCATAACGTTATATTGCACCACTATATGACGTATAACGTTATATACTACAACGTTATAACGGATATCGATATATTGCATCACTATGTGACGTATAACGTTATATACTATTACGTTATAATGTATAACGTTATATTGCATTACTATATCACTTATAACGTTATATTGCATCACTATATCACTTATAACGTTATATTGTATCACTATATGACTCATAGCATCATATACTATTACAGTATAACGTATAACGTTATGGAGAATTACGCTATAACGTATGACTTCATGTTGCATCAATATATGACGAATAACGTCATATACTGCTACGTTATAACGTATAACGTTATATTGCATTACTATATGACGAATAACGTTATGCAGCATTACGTTACAACGTATAACGACATATTGTATTACTATGTGACGTATAACGTTATATACTATTGCGTTAGAACCTATAACTTTATACAGCATCACTATATGTCGTATAACGTTATATACTATTACGTTATAAGGTATAACGTTATATTGCATCACTATAAGAAGTATAACGTTATATACTAGTACGTTATAACGCATAACGTTATATTGCATCAATGTATGAAGTTTAACGTTATATACTAGTACGTTATAACGCATAACGCTATATTGCATCACTATGTGACGTATAACGTTATATACTATTACGTTATAAGGTATAACGTTATATTGCATCACTATATGATGTATAACGTTTATACTATTACGTTATAACCTATAACGATGTACTGCATCAGTATATGACGTATAACGTTACATACTATTACGTTATAAGGTATAACGTTATATTGCATCACTATATCACTTATAACGTTATATTGCATCACTATACGATGTATAACGTTTATACTATTACGTTATAACTTATAACATTATATTGCATCACTATATGACGTATAACGTTATGGAGTATTACGTTTTATCGTATAACGTTATGTTGCATTACTATATGACGTATAAAGTTATGGAGTATTACGTTACAACCTATAACGTTATACTGCGTCACTATATGACGTATAACGTTATATACTATTACGTTATAAGGTATAACGAAATAATGCATCACTATATGAAGTATAACCTTATATACTATTACGTTATAAGGTATAACGATATATTGCATCACTATATGAAGTATAACCTTATATACTATTACATTATAAGGTATAACGATATATTGCACCACTATATGACGTATAACGTCATATACTATTAGGTTATAACCTATAACGATGTACTGCATCACTATGTGACGTATAACGTTATCTACTATTGCGTTATAACCTATAACGTTATATAGCATCACTATGTGACGTATAACGTTATATTGCATCACTATATGATGTATAACGTTTATACTATTACGTTATAACTTATAACGTTATACTGCATCACTGTATGACGTATAAAATTATTGTATATTACGTTACAACGTATAACGATATACTGCATCACTATGTGACGTATAACGTTATATAATATTACGTTATAACGCATAACGTTATATTGCTTCACTATATTACTTATAACGTAATATTGTGCCACTATATGACGAATAACGTTATATACTATTACGTTATAAGGTATAACGTTATATTGCATCACTATATGAAGTCTAACCTTATATACTATTACGTTATAAGGTATAACGATATATTGCATCACTATATGAAGTATAACCTTATATACTATTACATTATAAGGAATAGCGTTATATTGCATCACTATATGATGTATAACGTTTATACTATTACGTTATAACATATAACGTTATATTGCATCACTATATGACGTATAACGTTATAGAGTATTACGTTACAACCTATAATGTTATACTGCGTCACTATATGACGTATAACGTTATATACTATTACGTTATAAGCTATAACGATATAATGCATCACTATATGAAGTATAACCTTATATACTATTACGTTATAAGGTATAACGATATATTGCATCACTATATGAAGTATAACCTTATATACTATTACATTATAAGGTATAACGTTATATTGCATCACTATATGATGTATAACGTTTATACTATTACGTTATAACTTATAACGTTATATTGCATCACTATATGACGTATAACGTTATAGAGTATTACGTTACAACCTATAATGTTATTCTGCGTCACTATATGACGTATAACGTTATATACTATTACGTTATAAGCTATAACGATATAATGCATCACTATATGAAGTATAACCTTATATACTATTACGTTATAAGGTATAACGATATATTGCATCACTATATGAAGTATAACCTTATATGCTATTACATTATAAGGTATAACGATATATTGCACCACTATATGACGTATAACGTCATATACTATTAGGTTATAACCTATAACGATGTACTGCATCACTATATGACGTATAACGTTATATACTATTACGTTATAATGTATAACGTTATATTGCGTCACTATATCACTTATAACATTATATAGCATCGCTATATGACGTATAACGTTATGAACTATTACGTTATAACCTATAGCGTTATAGAGTATTACCTTACATCGTATAACGATTTATACTATTACGTTATAACGCATAACGTTACATTGCATCACTATATCACTTATAACGTTATATTGCATCACTATATCACTTATAACGTTATATTGTATCACTATATGACGCATAACGTCATATACTATTACATTGTAACGTATAACGTTATAGAGAATTACGCTATAACGTATGACTACATGTTGCATCACTATATGACGAATAACGTCATATACTGTTACGTTATAACGTATAGCGTTATGTTGCATTACTATATGACGCATAACGTTATGGAGCATTACGTTACAACGTATAACGACATATTGCATTACTATATGACGTATAACGTTATATACTATTGCGTTATAACCTATAACGTTACACTGCATCACTATATGACGTATAACGTTATATACTATTACGTTATAAGGTATAACGTTATATTGCATCACTATATGACGTATAACGTTATGGAGTATTACGTTTTATCGCATAACGTTACATTGCATCACTATATCACTTTTAACGTTATATTGCATCACTATATCACTTATAACGTTATATTGTATCACTATATGACGCATAACGTCATATACTATTACATTGTAACGTATAACGTTATAGAGAATTCCGCTATAACGTATGACTACATGTTGCATCACTATATGACGAATAACGTCATATACTGTTACGTTATAACGTATAACGTTATGTTGCATTACTATATGACGCATAACGTTATGGAGCATTACGTTACAACGTATAACGACATATTGCATCACTATGTGACGCATAACGTCATATACTATTGCGTTATAACCTATAACGTTATACTGCATCACTATATGACGTATAACGTTATATAGTATTATATAGTATTACGTTATAAGGTATAACGTTATATTGCATCACTATATCACTTATAACGTTATGTTGCATCACTATATCACTTATAACGTTATATTGCATCACTATATGATGTATAACGTTTATACTATTACGTTATAACTTATAACATTATATTGCATCACTATATGACGTATAACGTTATGGAGTATTTCGTTTTATCGTATAACGTTATATTGCATTACTATATGACGTATAACGTTATGGAGTATTACGTTACAACCTATAATGTTATACTGCGTCACTATATGACGTATAACGTTATATACTATTACGTTATAAGCTATAACGATATAATGCATCACTATATGAAGTATAACCTTATATACTATTACGTTATAAGGTATAACGATATATTGCATCACTATATGAAGTATAACCTTATATACTATTACATTATAAGGTATAACGTTATATTGCATCACTATATGATGTATAACGTTTATACTATTACGTTATAACTTATAACGTTATATTGCATAACTATATGACGTATAACGTTATACAGTATTACGTTACAACCTATAATGTTATTCTGCGTCACTATATGACGTATAACGTTATATACTATGACGTTATAAGGTATAACGATATAATGCATCACTATATGAAGTATAACCTTATATAGTATTACGTTATAAGGCATAACGGTATATTGCATCACTATATGAAGTATAACCTTATATACTATTACATTATAAGGTATAACGATATATTGCATCACTATATGAAGTATAACCTTATATAGTATTACGTTATAAGGTATAACGATATATTGCACCACTATATGACGTATAACGTCATATACTATTAGGTTATAACCTATAACGATGTACTGCATCACTATATGACGTATAACGTTGTATACTATTACGTAATAACAGACAACGATATATTGCATCACTATGTGACGTATAACGTTATATACTATTACTTTATAATGTATAACGTTATATTGCATTACTATATGACGCATAACGTTATGGAGCATTACGTTACAACGTATAACGACATATTGCATTACTATATGACGTATAACGATATGGAGTATTACGTTTTAACGTATAACGTTATAATGCATTACTATATGACGTATAACGTAATGGTGTATTACGTTACAACGTATAACGATATATTGCATCACTATGTGACGAATAACGTTATATGCTATTACGTTATAACGCATAACGATATATTGCATCACTATGTGAGGAATAACGTTATATACTATTGCGTTATAACCTATAACGTTAAACTGCACCACTATATGACGTAAACGTCATATACTATTACGTTATAACCTATAACGACGTACTGCACCACTATATGACGTATAACGTTATATACTATTACGTTATAACCTATAACGATGTACTGCATCAGTATATGATGTATAACGTTATATACTATTACGTTATAAGGTAAAACGTTATATTACACCACGATATCACTTATAACGTTATATTGTATCACTATATGACGCATAACGTCATATACTATTACATTATAACGTATAACGTAATAGAGTATTACGCTATAACGTATGACTACATATTGCATCACTATATGACTAATAACGTCATATACTGTTACGTTATTACGTGTAACGTTATGTTGCATTACTATATGACGAATAACGATATGTAGCATTACCTTACAACGTATAACGACATATTGCATTACTATGTGACGTATAACGTTACAAACTACTACGTTATAATGCATAACGTTATATTGCACCACTATATGACGTATAACGTTATATACTACTACGTTATAACGGATAACGATATATTTCATCACTATGTGACGTATAACGTTATAAACTATTACGTTGTTACCTATAACGATATACTGCATCACTATATGACGTATAACGTTATGAACTATTACGTTATAACGCATAACGTTATATTGCATCATTATATCACTTATAACTTTATATTTCATCACTATATGATGTATAACGATATATACTACTACGTTATTACGTATAACGCTAGTTGCAACACTATATGACATATAACATTATATACTATTACGTTATAAGGTATAACGGTATATTGCATCACTATGTGACGTGTGACGTTATATACTCTTACGTTATAACGCATAACGTTATATTGCTCCACTATATGATGTATAACGTTGTATACTATTACGTTATAAGGTATAACGATATATTGCATCACTATATGATGTATAACGTTATATACTATTACGTTTTAAGGTATATCAATATATTGCATCACTATATGAAGTATAACCTTATATACTATTACGTTATTAGGTATAACGATATATTGCACCACTATATGACGGATGACGTCATATACTATTAAGTTATAACATGTAACGTTGTACTGCACCACTATATGACGTATAACGTTATATACTATTACGTTATAAGGTATAACGTTATATTGCATCACTATATCACTTATAACGTTATACAGCATCCCTATATGACGTATAACGTTATGAACTATTACGTTATAACGTATAGCGTTATAGAGTATTACCTTATATCGTATAACGATTTATACTATTACGTTATAACGCATAACGTTATATTGCATCACTGTATGACGAATAACGTTATATACTATTACGTTATAAGGTATAAAGATATATTGCAGCACTATGTGAAGTATGACGTTATATAGCATACCTATATGACGTATAACGTTATGAACTATTACGTTATAACGTATAACGTTATAGAGTATTACGTTATAACGTATGACGATTTATACTATTACGTTATAACGCATAACGTTAAATTGCATCACTATGTGACGTATAATGTCATATACTATTACGTTATAACCTATAACGTTGTACTGCATCCCTATTTGACGTATAACGTTATGAACTATTACGTTATAACGTATAGCGTTATATTGCATCATTGTAAGACGTATAACATTATATACTATTACGTTATAATGTATAACGGTATATTACATCACTATGTGACGTATAACGTTATATTGCATTACTATATAACGTATAACGTTATGGAGTATTACGTAATAAGGTATAACTATATATTCCATCACTATGTGAAGTATAACCTTATATACTATTACGTTATAAGGTATAACGATATATTGCATCACTATATGAAGTATAACCTTATATACTATTACATTATAAGGTATAACGTTATATTGCATCACCCTATGATGTATAACGTTTATACTATTACGTTATAACTTATAACGTTATATTGCATCACTATATGACGTATAACGTTATAGAGTATTACGTTACAACCTATAATGTTATTCTGCGTCACTATATGACGTATAACGTTATATACTATGACGTTATAAGGTATAACGATATAATGCATCACTATATGAAGTATAACCTTATATAGTATTACGTTATAAGGTATAACGGTATATTGCATCACTATATGAAGTATAACCTTATATACTATTACATTATAAGGTATAACGATATATTGCATCACTATATGAAGTATAACCTTATATAGTATTACGTTATAAGGTATAACTATATATTGCCCCACTATATGACGTATAACGTCATATACTATTAGGTTATAACCTATAACGATGTACTGCATCACTATATGACGTATAACGTTATATACTATTACGTTATAATGTATAACGTTATATTGCATCACTATATCACTTATAACATTATATAGCATCGCTATATGACGTATAACGTTATGAACTATTACGTTATAACGTATAGCGTTATAGAGTATTACCTTATATCGTATAACTATTTATACTATTACGTTATAACGCATAACGTTACATTGCATCACAATATCACTTATAACGTTATATTGCATCACTATATCACTTATAACGTTATATTGTATCACTATATGACGCATAACGTCATATACTATTACATTGTAACGTATAACGTTATAGAGAATTACGCTATAACGTATGACTACATGTTGCATCACTATATGACGAATAACGTCATATATTGTTACGTTATAACGTATAACGTTATATTGCATTACTATATGACGCATAACGTTATGGAGCATTACGTTACAACGTATAACGATATGTTGCACTACTATGTGACGCATAACGTTATATACTATTGCGTTATAACCTATAACGATGTACTGCATCACTATATGACGTATAACGTTGTATACTATTACGTTATAAGGTATAACGATATATTGCACCACTACATGAAGTATAACCTTATATACTATTACGTTATAAGGTATAACGATATATTGCACCACTATATGACGTATAACGTCATATACTATTACGTTATAGCATATAACGATGTACTGCATCACTATATGACGTATAACGTTGTATACTATTACGTTATAAGGTATAACGATATATTGCACCACTACATGAAGTATAACCTTATATACTATTACGTTATAACCTATAACGATGTACTGCATCACTATATGACGTATAACGTTATATACTATTACGCTATAAGCCATAACGTTATTTAGCATCACTATATCACTTATGACGTTATATAGCATCCCTACATGACGTATAACGTCATATACTATTACGTAATAACAGATAACGATATATTGCATCACTATTTGACGTATAACGTTATATACTATTGCGTTAGAACCTATAACGTTTTACTGCATCACTATATGACGTATAACGTTATATACTATTACGTTATAACATATAACGATATATTGCGTCACTATGTGACGTATAACGTTATATAATATTACTTTATAATGTATAACGTTATATTGCATTACTATATGACGTATAACGTTATGGAGCATTACGTTACAACGTATAACGACATATTGCATTACTATATGACGTATAACGATATGGAGTATTACGTTTTAACGTATAACGTTATAATGCATTACAATATGACGTATAACGTAATGGAGTATTACGTTACAACGTATAACGATATATTGCATCACTATGTGACGAATAACGTTATATGCTATTACGTTATAACGCATAACGATATATTGCATCACTATGTGACGAATAACGTTATATACTATTGCGTTATAACCTATAACGTTAAACTGCACCACTATATGACGTAAACGTCATATACTATTACGTTATAACCTATAACGACGTACTGCACCACTATATGACGTATAACGTTATATACTATTACGTTATAACCTATAACGATGTACTGCATCACTATATGATGTATAACGTTATATACTATTACGTTATAAGGTATAACAATATATTGCATCACTATATGAAGTATAACCTTATATACTATTACGTTATTAGGTATAACGATATATTGCACCACTATATGACGGATGACGTCATATACTATTAAGTTATAACATATAACGTTGTACTGCACCACTATATGACGTATAACGTTATATACTATTACGTTATAAGGTATAACGTTATATTGCATCACTATATCACTTATAACGTTATACAGCATCCCTATATGACGTATAACGTTATGAACTATTACGTTATAACGTATAGCGTTATAGAGTATTACCTTATATCGTATAACGATTTATACTATTATGTTATAACGCATAACGTTATATTGCATCACTATATCACTTATAACGTCATATTGCATCACTATATCACTTATAACGTTATATTGCATCACTATATGACTCATAACGTCATATACTATTACATTATAACGTATAACGTTATAGAGTATTGCGCTATAACGTATGACTACATATTGCATCACTATATGACAAATAACGTCATATACTGTTACGTTATAACGCATAACGTTATATTGCATTACTATATGACGTATAACGTTATGGAGCACTACGTTACAACGTAAAACGACATATTCCATTACCATGTGACGTATAACGTTATATACTTTTACGTTATAAGGTATAACGATATATTGCATCACTATGTGACGTATAACGTTATATACTTTTACGCTATAATGCATAACGTTATATTGCATCACTATATGACGTATAACGTTATATACTATTAGGTTATAAGGCATAACGTTATATTGCACTACTATGGCTCTTATAACGTTATATTGTACCACTATATGACGTATAATATCATATACTATTACGTTATAACCTATAACGTTGTACTGCATCACTATGTGACGTATAATGTCATATACTATTACGTTATAACCTATAACGTTGTACTGCATCCCTATTTGACGTATAACGTTATGAACTATTACGTTATTACGTATAGCGTTATATTGCATCATTGTAAGACGTATAACATTATATACTATTACGTTATAATGTATAACGGTATATTACATCACTATGTGACGTATAACGTTATATTGCATTACTATATAACGTATAACGTTATGGAGTATTACGTTATAAGGTATAACTATATATTCCATCACTATGTGAAGTATAACCTTATATACTATTACGTTATAAGGTATAACGATATATTGCATCACTATATGAAGTATAACCTTATATACTATTACATTATAAGGTATAACGTTATATTGCATCACCCTATGATGTATATCGTTTATACTATTACGTTATAACTTATAACGTTATATTGCATCACTATATGACGTATAACGTTGTAGAGTATTACGTTACAACCTATAATGTTATTCTGCGTCACTATATGACGTATAACGTTATATACTATGACGTCATAAGGTATAACGATATAATGCATCACTATATGAAGTATAACCTTATATAGTATTATGTTATAAGGTATAACGGTATATTGCATCACTATATGAAGTATAACCTTATATACTATTACATTATAAGGTATAACGATATATTGCATCACTATATGAAGTATAACCTTATATAGTATTACGTTATAAGGTATAACGATATATTGCACCACTATATGACGTATAACGTCATATACTATTAGGTTATAACCTATAACGATGTACTGCATCACTATATGACGTATAACGTTATATACTATTACGTTATAATGTATAACGTTATATTGCATCACTATATCACTTATAACATTATATAGCATCGCTATATGACGTATAACGTTATGAACTATTACGTTATAACGTATAGCGTTATAGAGTATTACCTTATATCGTATAACTATTTATACTATTACGTTATAACGCATTACGTTACATTGCATCACAATATCACTTATAACGTTATATTGCATCACTATATCACTTATAACGTTATATTGTATCACTATATGACGCATAACGTCATATACTATTACATTGTAACGTATAACGTTATAGAGAATTACGCTATAACGTATGACTACATGTTGCATCACTATATGACGAATAACGTCATATATTGTTACGTTATAACGTATAACGTTATATTGCATTACTATATGACGCATAACGTTATGGAGCATTACGTTACAACGTATAACGATATGTTGCACTACTATGTGACGCATAACGTTATATACTATTGCGTTATAACCTATAACGATGTACTGCATCACTATATGACGTATAACGTTGTATACTATTACGTTATAAGGTATAACGATATATTGCACCACTACATGAAGTATAACCTTATATACTATTACGTTATAAGGTATAACGATATATTGCACCACTATATGACGTATAACGTCATATACTATTACGTTATAGCATATAACGGTGTACTGCATCACTATATGACGTATAACGTTGTATACTATTACGTTATAAGGTATAACGATATATTGCACCACTACATGAAGTATAACCTTATATACTATTACGTTATAACCTATAACGATGTACTGCATCACTATATGACGTATAACGTTATATACTATTACGCTATAAGCCATAACGTTATTTAGCATCACTATATCACTTATGACGTTATATAGCATCCCTACATGACGTATAACGTCATATACTATTACGTAATAACAGATAACGATATATTGCATCACTATTTGACGTATAACGTTATATACTATTGCGTTAGAACCTATAACGTTTTACTGCATCACTATATGACGTATAACGTTATATACTATTACGTTATAACATATAACGATATATTGCGTCACTATGTGACGTATAACGTTATATAATATTACTTTATAATGTATAACGTTATATTGCATTACTATATGACGTATAACGTTATGGAGCATTACGTTACAACGTATAACGACATATTGCATTACTATATGACGTATAACGATATGGAGTATTACGTTTTAACGTATAACGTTATAATGCATTACAATATGACGTATAACGTAATGGAGTATTACGTTACAACGTATAACGATATATTGCATCACTATGTGACGAATAACGTTATATGCTATTACGTTATAACGCATAACGATATATTGCATCACTATGTGACGAATAACGTTATATACTATTGCGTTATAACCTATAACGTTAAACTGCACCACTATATGACGTAAACGTCATATACTATTACGTTATAACCTATAACGACGTACTGCACCACTATATGACGTATAACGTTATATACTATTACGTTATAACCTATAACGATGTACTGCATCACTATATGATGTATAACGTTATATACTATTACGTTATAAGGTATAACAATATATTGCATCACTATATGAAGGATAACCTTATATACTATTACGTTATTAGGTATAACGATATATTGCACCACTATATGACGGATGACGTCATATACTATTAAGTTATAACATATAACGTTGTACTGCACCACTATATGACGTATAACGTTATATACTATTACGTTATAAGGTATAACGTTATATTGCATCACTATATCACTTATAACGTTATACAGCATCCCTATATGACGTATAACGTTATGAACTATTACGTTATAACGTATAGCGTTATAGAGTATTACCTTATATCGTATAACGATTTATACTATTACGTTATAACGCATAACGTTATATTGCATCACTATATCACTTATAACGTCATATTGCATCACTATATCACTTATAACGTTATATTGCATCACTATATGACTCATAACGTCATATACTATTACATTATAACGTATAACGTTATAGAGTATTGCGCTATAACGTATGACTACATATTGCATCACTATATGACAAATAACGTCATATACTGTTACGTTATAACGCATAACGTTATATTGCATTACTATATGACGTATAACGTTATGGAGCACTACGTTACAACGTAAAACGACATATTGCATTACCATGTGACGTATAACGTTATATACTTTTACGTTATAAGGTATAACGATATATTGCATCACTATGTGACGTATAACGTTATATACTTTTACGCTATAATGCATAACGTTATATTGCATCACTATATGACGTATAACGTTATATACTATTAGGTTATAAGGCATAACGTATATTGCACTACTATGGCTCTTATAACGTTATATTGCACCACTATATGACGTATAATATCATATACTATTACGTTATAACCTATAACGTTGTACTGCATCACTATGTGACGTATAATGTCATATACTATTACGTTATAACCTATAACGTTGTACTGCATCCCTATTTGACGTATAACGTTATGAACTATTACGTTATTACGTATAGCGTTATATTGCATCATTGTAAGACGTATAACATTATATACTATTACGTTATAATGTATAACGGTATATTACATCACTATGTGACGTATAACGTTATATTGCATTACTATATAACGTATAACGTTATGGAGTATTACGCTATAAGGTATAACTATATATTCCATCACTATGTGAAGTATAACCTTATATACTATTACGTTATAAGGAATAACGATATATTGCATCACTATATGAAGTATAACCTTATATACTATTACATTATAAGGTATAACGTTATATTGCATCACCCTATGATGTATATCGTTTATACTATTACGTTATAACTTATAACGTTATATTGCATCACTATATGACGTATAACGTTGTAGAGTATTACGTTACAACCTATAATGTTATTCTGCGTCACTATATGACGTATAACGTTATATACTATGACGTCATAAGGTATAACGATATAATGCATCACTATATGAAGTATAACCTTATATAGTATTACGTTATAAGGTATAACGGTATATTGCATCACTATATGAAGTATAACCTTATATACTATTACATTATAAGGTATAACGATATATTGCATCACTATATGAAGTATAACCTTATATAGTATTACGTTATAAGGTATAACGATATATTGCACCACTATATGACGTATAACGTCATATACTATTAGGTTATAACCTATAACGATGTACTGCATCACTATATGACGTATAACAATATATACTATTACGTTATAAGGTATAACGATATATTGCATCACTATATCACTTATAACGTTATATAGCATCCCTATATGACGTATAACGTTATGAACTATTACGTTATAACGTATAGCGTTATAGAGTATTACCTTATATCGTATAACGATTTAAAGTATTACGTTATAACCCATAACGTTATATTGCATCACTATATCACTTATAACGTTATATTGCATCACTATACCACTTATACCGTTATATTGTATCACTATATGACGCATAAGGTCATATACTATTACATTATAACGTATAACGTTATAGAGAATTACGCTATAACGTATGACTACATGTTGCATCACTATATGACGAATAACGTCATATACTGTTACGTTATAACGCATAACGTTATATTGCATTACTATATGACGCATAACGATATGGAGCATTACGTTACAACGTATAACGACATATCGCATGACTATGTGACGTATAACGTTATATACTATTACGTAATAAAGGATAACAATATATTTCATGACTATGTGACGAATAACGTTATATACTATAACGTTATTACCTATAACGTTATACTATATGACGTATAACGTCATATACTGTTACGGTATAACGTATAACGTTATATTGCATTACTATATGACGTAGAACGTTGTGGAGTATTACGTTACAACCTATAATGTTATACTGCGTCAGTATATGTCGTATAACGTTATATACTATTACGTTATAATGTATAACATTATGCAGCATCACAATGTCACTTATAACGTTATATTGCATCACTATATGATGTATAACGTTTATACTATTACGTTATAACTTATAACGTTATACTGCATCACTGTATGACGTATAAAATTATGGTATATTACGTTACAACGTATAACGATATATTGCATCACTATGTGACGTATAACGTTATATAATATTACGTTATAACGCATAACGTTATATTGCTTCACTATATTACTTATAACGTAATATTGTACCACTATATGACGAATAACGTTATATACTATTACGTTATAAGGTATAACGTTATATTGCATCACTATATGAAGTATAACGTTATATACTATTACGTTATAACGTATAGTGTTATAGAGTATTACCTTATATCGTATAACGATTTATGCTATTACGTTATAACGCGTAACGTTATATTTCATCACTATATCACTTATAACGTTATATTGCATCACTATATCACTTATAACGTTATATTGTATCACTATATGACTCATAGCATCATATACTATTACAGTATAACGTATAACGTTATGGAGAATTACGCTATAACGTATGACTTCATGTTGCATTAAGATATGACGAATAACGTCATATACTGCTACGTTATAACGTATAACGTTATATTGCATTACTATATGACGAATAACGTTATGCAGCATTACGTTACAACGTATAACGACATATTGTATTACTATGTGTCGTATAACGTTATATACTATTGCGTTAGAACCTATAACTTTATACAGCATCACTATATGTCGTATAACGTTATATACTATTACGTTATAAGGTATAACGTTATATTGCATCACTATAAGAAGTATAACGTTATATACTAGTACGTTATAACGCATAACGTTATATTGCATCAATGTATGAAGTATAACGTTATATACTAATACGTTATAACGCATAACGCTATATTGCATCACTATGTGACGTATAACGTTATATACTATTACGTTATAAGGTATAACGTTATATTGCATCACTATATGATGTATAACGTTTATACTATTACGTTATAACCTATAACGATGTACTGCATCAGTATATGACGTATAACGTTACATACTATTACGTTATAAGGTATAACGTTATATTGCATCACTATATCACTTATAGAGTTATATTGCATCACTATATGATGTATAACGTTTATACTATTACGTTATAACTTATAACATTATATTGCATCACTATATGACGTATAACGTTATGAGTATTACGTTTTATCGTATAACGTTATGTTGCATTACTATATGACGTATAAAGTTATGGAGTATTACGTTACAACCTATAATGTTATACTGCGTCACTATATGACGTATAACGTTATATACTATTACGTTATAAGGTATAACGATATATTGCACCACTATATGACGTATAACGTCATATACTATTAGGTTATAACCTATAACGATGTACTGCATCACTATGTGACGTATAACGTTATATACTATTGCGTTATAACCTATAACGTTATATAGCATCACTATGTGACGTATAACGTTATATACTATTACGTTATTACCTATAAAGTTATACTGCATCACTATATGACGTATAACGTCATATACTGTTACGGTATAACGTATAACGTTATATTGCATTACTATATGACGTAGAACGTTATGGAGTATTACGTTACAACCTATAATGTTATACTGCGTCAGTATATGACGTATAACGTTATATACTATTACGTTATAATGTATAACATTATGCAGCATCACAATGTCACTTATAACGTTATATTGCATCACTATATGATGTATAACGTTTATACTATTACGTTATAACTTATAACGTTATACTGCATCACTGTATGACGTATAAAATTATGGTATATTACGTTACAACGTATAACGATATATTGCATCACTATGTGACGTATAACGTTATATAATATTACGTTATAACGCATAACGTTATATTGCTTCACTATATTACTTATAACGTAATGTTGTGCCACTATATGACGAATAACGTTATATACTATTACGTCATAAGGTATAACGTTATATTGCATCACTATATGAAGTATAACGTTATATACTGTTACGTTATAACGTATAGCGTTATAGAGTATTACCTTATATCGTATAACGATTTATGCTATTACGTTATAATGCATAACGTTATATTGCATCACTATATGACGTATAACGTTATATACTATTACGTTATAACGGATAAAGATATATTTCATCACTATGTGACGTCTAACATTATATACTATTACGTTATTACCTATAAAGTTAGACTGCATCACTATATGACGTATAACGTCATATACTGTTATAACGTATAACGTTATATTGCATTACTGTATGACGTATAACGTTATGGAGTATTACGTTACAACCTATAACGTTATACTGCGTCACTATATGACGTATAACGTTATATACTATTGCGTTATAAGGTATAACGATATATTGCATCACTATGTGACGTATAATGTTATATACTATTACGTTATAATACATAACGTCATATTGCATCACTATATGACGTATAACGTTATATACTATTACGTAATAACGGATAACAATATATTTCATCACTATGTGACGTATAAGGTTATATTCTATTACGTTATTACCTATAACGTTATACTATATGACGTATAACGTCATATACTGTTACGGTATAACGTATAACGTTATATTGCATTACTATATGACGTAGAACGTTGTGGAGTATTACGTTACAACCTATAATGTTATACTGCGTCAGTATATGACGTATAACGTTATATACTATTACGTTATAATGTATAACATTATGCAGCATCACAATGTCACTTATAACGTTATATTGCATCACTATATGATGTATAACGTTTATACTATTACGTTATAACTTATAACGTTATACTGCATCACTGTATGACGTATAAAATTATGGTATATTACGTTACAACGTATAACGATATATTGCATCACTATGTGACGTATAACGTTATATAATATTACGTTATAACGCATAACGTTATATTGCTTCACTATATTACTTATAACGTAATATTGTACCACTATATGACGAATAACGTTATATACTATTACGGTATAAGGTATAACGTTATATTGCATCACTATATGAAGTATAACGTTATATACTATTACGTTATAACGTATAGCGTTATAGAGTATTACCTTATATCGTATAACGATTTATGCTATTACGTTATAACGCGTAACGTTATATTTCATCACTATATCACTTATAACGTTATATTGCATCACTATATCACTTATAACGTTATATTGTATCACTATATGACTCATAGCATCATATACTATTACAGTATAACGTATAACGTTATGGAGAATTACGCTATAACGTATGACTTCATGTTGCATCAATATATGACGAATAACGTCATATACTGCTACGTTATAACGTATAACGTTATATTGCATTACTATATGACGAATAACGTTATGCACCATTACGTTACAACGTATAACGACATATTGTATTACTATGTGACGTATAACGTTATATACTATTGCGTTAGAACCTATAACTTTATACAGCATCACTATATGTCGTATAACGTTATATACTATTACGTTATAAGGTATAACGTTATATTGCATCACTATAAGAAGTATAACGTTATATACTAGTACGTTATAACGCATAACGTTATATTGCATCAATGTATGAAGTATAACGTTATATACTAGTACGTTATAACGCATAACGCTATATTGCATCACTATGTGACGTATAACGTTATATACTATTACGTTATAAGGTATAACGTTATATTGCATCACTATATGATGTATAACGTTTATACTATTACGTTATAACCTATAACGATGTACTGCATCAGTATATGACGTATAACGTTACATACTATTACGTTATAAGGTATAACGTTATATTGCATCACTATATCACTTATAACGTTATATTGCATCACTATACGATGTATAACGTTTATACTATTAGGTTATAACTTATAACATTATATTGCATCACTATATGACGTATAACGTTATGGAGTATTACGTTTTATCGTATAACGTTATGTTGCATTACTATATGACGTATAAAGTTATGGAGTATTACGTTACAACCTATAATGTTATACTGCGTCACTATATGACGTATAACGTTATATACTATTACGTTATAAGGTATAACGAAATAATGCATCACTATATGAAGTATAACCTTATATACTATTACGTTATAAGGTATAACGATATATTGCATCACTATATGAAGTATAACCTTATATACTATTACATTATAAGGTATAACGATATATTGCACCACTATATGACGTATAACGTCATATACTATTAGGTTATAACCTATAACGATGTACTGCATCACTATGTGACGTATAACGTTATATACTATTGCGTTATAACCTATAACGTTATATAGCATCACTATGTGACGTATAACGTTATATACTATTACGTTATAATGTATAACATTATGCAGCATCACAATGTCACTTATAACGTTATATTGCATCACTATAT
This sequence comes from Bombus affinis, assembly GCF_024516045.1. Taxonomy (NCBI): domain Eukaryota; kingdom Metazoa; phylum Arthropoda; class Insecta; order Hymenoptera; family Apidae; genus Bombus; species Bombus affinis. The sequence goes on along the minus strand of NW_026108889.1, from coordinate 169,701 downwards.
GATGTATAACGTTTATACCATTACGTTATAACTTATAACGTTATACTGCATCACTGTATGACGTATAAAATTATGGTATATTACGTTACAACGTATAACGATATATTGCATCACTATGTGACGTATAACGTTATATAATATTACGTTATAACGCATAACGTTATATTGCTTCACTATATTACTTATAACGTAATATTGTGCCACTATATGACGAATAACGTTATATACTATTACGTTATAAGGTATAACGTTATATTGCATCACTATATGAAGTATAACGTTATATACTGTTACGTTATAACGTATAGCGTTATAGAGTATTACCTTATATCGTATAACGATTTATGCTATTACGTTATAATGCATAACGTTATATTGCATCACTATATGACGTACAACGTTATATACTATTACGTTATAACGGATAAAGATATATTTCATCACTATGTGACGTATAACATTATATACTATTACGTTATTACCTATAACGTTATACTGCATCACTATATGACGTATAACGTCATATACTGTTATAACGTATAACGTTATATTGCATTACTGTATGACGTATAACGTTATGGAGTATTACGTTACAACCTATAACGTTATACTGCGTCACTATATGACGTATAACGTTATATACTATTGCGTTATAAGGTATAACGATATATTGCATCACTATGTGACGTATAATGTTATATACTATTACGTTACAATACATAACGTCATATTGCATCACTATATGACGTATAACGTTATATACTATTACGTAATAACGGATAACAATATATTTCATCACTATCTGACGTATAAGGTTATATTCTATTACGTTATTACCTATAACGTTATGCTGCATCACTATATGGCGTATAACGTTATGGAGTATTACGCTACAACCTATAATGTTATACTGCGTCACTATATGACGTATAACGTTATATACTATTACGTTATAAGGTATAACGACATATTGCATCACTAAATGAAGTATAACCTTATATACTATTACGTTATAAGGTATAATGTTATATTGCATCACTATGTGACGTATAATGTTATATACTATTACGTTATAATACATATCGTTATATTGCATCACTAAATGAAGTATAACCTTATACACTATTACGTTATAAGGTATAATGTTATATTGCATCACTATGTGATTTATAACGTTATATACTATTACGTTATAAGGTATAACGTTATATTGCATCACTATATCACTTATAACGTTATATTTCATCACTATATGATGTATAACGTTTATACTATTACGTAATAACTTATAACATTATATTGCATCACTATATGACGTATAACGTTATGGAGTATTACGTTTTATCGTATAACGTTATATTGCATTACTATATGACGTATAACGTTATGGAGTATTACGTTTTATCGTATAACGTTATGTTGCATTACTATATGACGTATAACGTTATGGAGTATTACGTTACAACCTATAATGTTATACTGCGTCACTATATGACGTATAACGTTATATATTATTACGTTATAAGGTATAACGATATAATGCATCACTATATGAAGTATAACCTTATATACTATTACGTTATAAGGTATAACGATATATTGCATCACTATATGAAGTATAACCATATATACTATTACGTTATAAGGTATAACGATATATTGCATCACTATATGAAGTATAACCATATATACTATTACATTATAAGGTATAACGATATATTGCACCACTATATGACGTATAACGTCATACACTATTAGGTTATAACCTATAACGATGTACTGCATCACTATATGACGTATAACGTTATATACTATTACGTTATAATGTATAACGTTATATTGCATCACTATATCACTTATAACGTTATATTGCATCACTATATGATGTATAACGTTTATACTATTACGTTATAACTTATAACATTATATTGCATCACTATATGACGTATAACGTTATGGAGTATTACGTTTTATCGTATAACGTTATGTTGCATTACTATATCACTTATAACGTTATATTGCATCACTATATGATGTATAACGTTTATACTATTACGTTATAACTTATAACATTATATTGCATCACTATATGACGTATAACGTTATGGAGCATTACGTTTTATCGTATAACGTTATGTTGCATTACTATATGACGTATAACGTTATGGAGTATTACGTTACAACCTATAATGTTATACTGCGTCACTATATGACGTATAACGTTATATATTATTACGTTATAAGGTATAACGATATAATGCATCACTATATGAAGTATAACCTTATATACTATTACGTTATAAGGTATAACGATATATTGCATCACTATATGAAGTATAACCATATATACTATTACATTATAAGGTATAACGATATATTGCACCACTATATGACGTATAACGTCATACACTATTAGGTTATAACCTATAACGATGTACTGCATCACTATATGACGTATAACGTTATATACTATTACGTTATAATGTATAACGTTATATTGCATCACTATATCACTTATAACGTTATATTTCATCACTATATGATGTATAACGTTTATACTATTACGTAATAACTTATAACATTATATTGCATCACTATATGACGTATAACGTTATGGAGTATTACGTTTTATCGTATAACGATATATTGCATTACTATATGACGTATAACGTTATGGAGTATTACGTTACAACTTATAATGTTATACTGCGTCACTATATGACGTATAACGTTATATACTATTACGTTATAAGGTATAACGATATAATGCATCACTATATGAAGTATAACCTTATATACTATTACGTTATAAGGTATAACGATATATTGCATCACTATATGAAGTATAACCTTATATGCTATTACATTATAAGGTATAACGATATATTGCACCACTATATGACGTATAACGTCATATACTATTAGGTTATAACCTATAACGATGTACTGCATCACTATATGACGTATAACGTTATATACTATTACGTTATAATGTATAACGTTATATTGCATCACTATATCACGTATAACATTATATAGCATCGCTATATGACGTATAACGCTTTGAACTATTACGTTATAACGTATAGCGTTATAGAGTATTACCTTACATCGTATAACGATTTATACTATTACGTTATAACGCATAACGTTACATTGCATCACTATATCACTTATAACGTTATATTGCATCACTATATCACTTATAACGTTATATTGTATCACTATATGACGCATAACGTCATATACTATTACATTGTAACGTATAACGTTATAGAGAATTACGCTATAACGTATGACTACATGTTGCATCACTATATGACGAATAACGTCATATACTGTTACGTTATAACGTATAGCGTTATGTTGCATTACTATATGACGCATAACGTTATGGAGCATTACGTTACAACGTATAACGACATATTGCATTACTATATGACGTATAACGTTATATACTATTGCGTTATAACCTATAACGTTACACTGGATCACTATATGACGTATAACGTTATATACTATTACGTTATAAGGTATAACGTTATATTGCATCACTATATGACGTATAACGTTATGGAGTATTACGTTTTATCGCATAACGTTACATTGCATCACTATATCACTTATAACGTTATATTGCATCACTATATCAGTTATAACGTTATATTGTATCACTATATGACGCATAACGTCATATACTATTACATTGTAACGTATAACGTTATAGAGAATTCCGCTATAACGTATGACTACATGTTGCATCACTATATGACGAATAACGTCATATACTGTTACGTTATAACGTATAGCGTTATGTTGCATTACTATATGACGCATAACGTTATGGAGCATTACGTTACAACGTATAACGACATATTGCATTACTATATGACGTATAACGTTATATACTATTGCGTTATAACCTATAACGTTACACTGGATCACTATATGACGTATAACGTTATATACTATTGCGTTATAACCTATAACGTTACACTGGATCACTATATGACGTATAACGTTATATACTATTACGTTATAAGGTATAACGTTATATTGCATCACTATATGACGTATAACGTTATGGAGTATTTCGTTTTATCGTATAACGTTATATTGCATTACTATATGACGTATAACGTTATGGAGCATTACGTTACAACGTATAACGACAAATTGCATGACTATGTGACGTATAACGTTATATACGATTGCGTTATAACCTATAACGCTATACTGCATCACTATATGATGTATAACGTTTATACTATTACGTTATAACTTATAACGTTATATTGCATCACTATATGACGTATAACGTTATGGAGTATTTCGTTTTAACGTATAACGTTATATTGCAATACTATATGACGCATAACGTTATGGAGCATTACGTTACAACGTATAACGACAAATTGCATGACTATATGACGTTAAACGTTATGGAGTACGACGTTGCAACCTATAATGTTATACTGCGTCACTATATGACGTATAACGTTATATACTATTACGATATAAGGTATAACGTTATATTGCATCACTATATGAAGTATAACGTTATATACTAGTACCTTATAACGCATAACGTTACATTGCATCACTATATCACTTATAACGTTATATTGCATCACTATATGAAGCATAATGTCACATACTATTACATTATAACGTATAACGTTATAGAGTATTACGCTCTAACGTATCACTATATATTGTATCACTATATGACGAATAACGTCATATACTGTTACGTTATAGCGTATAACGATATATCGCTTTACTATATGACGCATAACGTTATGGAGCATTACGTTACAATGTATAACGACATATTGCATGACTATGTGTCGTATAACGTTTTATACTATTACGTTATTACCTATAACGTTATACTGCATCACTATATGACATATAACGTTGTATACTATTACGTTATAACGTATAACGATATATTGCATCACTATGTGACGTATAACGTTATATACTATTACGTTATAATGCATAACGTTATATTGCATCACTATATGACGTATAACGTTATATACTATTACGTAATAACGGATAACAATATATTTCATCACTATGTGACGTATAACGTTATATACTATTACGTTATTACCTATAACGTTATACTGCATCACAACATGACGTATAACGTCATATACTGATATAACTTATAACGTTATATTGCATTACTATATGACGTATAACGTTATGGAGTATTACGCTTTAACGTATAACGTTACATTGCATTACTATATGATGTATGACGTTATGGAGTGTTACGTTACAACGTATAACGATATATTGCATCACTATGTGACGTATAACGTTATATGCTATTACGTTATAACGCATAACGTTGTATTGCATCACTATATCACTTATAACGTTATATTGCACCACTATGTTACGTATAACGTCATATACTATTACGTTATAACCTATAACGTTGTACTGCATCACTATATGACGTATAACGTTTATACTATTACGTTATAACTTATAACGTTATATTGCATCTCTATATGACGTATAACGTTACATTGCATTACTATACGATGTATGACGTTATGGAGTGTTACGTTACAACGTATAACGATATATTGCACCACTATACGACGCATAACGTCATATACTATTACATTATAACGTATAACGTTATAGAGTATTACGCCATAACGTATGACTACATATTGCATCACTATATGCCGAATAACGTCATATACTGTTTCGTTACAACGTATAACGATATATTGCATCACTATGTGACGTATAACGTCATATACTATTACGTTATAACCTATAACGTTATACTGCATCACTATATGATGTATAACGTTATATACTATTGCGTTATAAGGTATAACGGTATATTGCATCACTATGTGACGTATAACGTTATATGCTATTACGTTATAACGCACAACGTTATATTGCATCACTATATCACTTATAACGTTATACTGTATCACTATATCACTTATAACGTTCTATTGCATCACTATATGACGCATACCGTCATATACTATTACATTATAACGTATAACGTTATAGAGAATTACGCTATAACGTATGCCTACATATTGCATCACTATATGACGAATAACGTTATATACTGTTTCGTTATAACGTATAACGTTATATTGCATTACTATAGAACGCATAAAGTTATGGAGCATTACGTTACAACGTATAACGACTTATTGCATTACTATGTGACGTATAACGTTACAAACTATTACGTTATAATGCATAACGTTTTATTGCACCACTATATGACGTATAACGTTATATACTATTACGTTATAAGGTATAACGATATATTGCTCACTATATGAAGTGTAACCTTATATACTATTGCGGTATAAGGTATAACGATATATTGCACCACTATATGACGTATAAAGTCATATACTATTACGTTATAACCTATAACGTTGTACTGCATCACTATATGACGTATAACGTTATATACTATTACGTTATAAGGTATAACGTTATATTGCAACACTATATCACTTATAACGTTATATAGCATCCCTATATGAAGTATAACGTTATGAACTATTACGTTATAACGTATAGCGTTATAGAGTATTACCTTATATCGTACAACGATTTATACTATTACGTTATAACGCATAACGTTATATTCCATCGCTATATCACTTATAACGTTATGTTGCATCACTATATCACTTATAACGTTATATTGCACCACTAAATGACGTATAACGTCATATACTATTACATTATAACGTATAACGCTATAGAGTATTACGCCATAACGTATGACTACATATTGCATCACTATATGACGAATATCGTCATATACTGTAAGGTTATAACCAATAACGATGTACTGCATCACTATATGACGTATAACGTTATATACTATTACGTTATAAGGTATAACGATATATTGCATCAGTATATGAAGTATAACCTTATATACTATTACGTTATAAGGTATAACGTTATATTGCATCACTATATCACTTATAACGTTCTATTGCATCACTATATGACGCATACCGTCATATACTATTACATTATAACGTATAACGTTATAGAGAATTACGCTATAACGTATGACTACATACTGCATCAGTATATGACGAATAACGTCATATACTGTTACGTTATAACGTATAACGATATATTGCATCACTATATGACGTATAACGTCATATACTATTACGTTATAACGTATAACGATATATTGCATCTCTATATGAAGTATAACCTTATATACTATTACGTTATAAGGTATAACGATATATTGCATCACTATATGAAGTATAACCTTATATAGTATTACGTTATAAGGTATAGCGTATTTGCACCGCTATGTGACGTATAACGTCATATACTATTACGTTATTACCTATAACGTTATACTGCATCACTATATGACGTATAACGTCATATAATGTTATAACGTATAACGTTATATTGCATTACTATATGACGTATAACGTTATGGAGTATTACGTTACAACCTATAACATTCTGCGTCACTATATGACGTATAACGTTATATACTATTACGTTATAAGGTATAACGATATAGTGCATCACTATATGAAGTATATCCTTATATACTGTTGCGTTATAAGGTATAACGATATATTGCATCACTATATGAAGTATAACCTTATATACTATTACGTTATAATGTATAACGAGATATTGCACCACTATATGACTTTTAACGTCATATACTGTTACGTTATAACCTATAACGTTGTACTGCGTCACTATATGACGTACAACGTTATATACTATTACGCTATAAGGTATAATGTTATATTGCATCACTATATCACTTATAACGCTATATAGCATCCCTATATGACGTATAATGTTATGAACTATTACGTTATAACCTATAGTGTTATAGATTATTACCTTATTTTGTATAACGATTTCTACTATTACTTATAACGCATACCGCTATATTGCATCACTATATCACTTATAACGTCATATTGCATTACAATATGACGTATAACGTTATATACTATTACGTTATAACGGATAACGATATATTTCATCACTATGTGACGTATAACGTTATATACTATTACGTTATTACCTATAACTTTATACTGCACCACTATATGACGTATAACGTCATATACTATTACGTTATAAGGTATAACAATATATTGCACCACTATATGACGTATAACGTCATATACTATTACGTTATAACCTATAACGTTATATTGCATCACTATATGACGTATAACGTTATGGAGTATGACGTTTTAACGTATAACGTTATATTGCATTACTATATGACGTATAACGTTATGGAGTATTACCTTACAACGTTTAACGATATATTGCATTGTTACGTTTCGCTATCCAAATTTTGAAATTTTAAACAATGTAGTAGTCGCTGCCACCAGAAACAGTCGAAGGACTGTTTCAATTAGATATTTCTTGTTAGATTATGTAGCGTTGATCGGAGTTTAGGCCACTGGTCAAGAATCTCCACGTTTCGGCTAACCTGCTATGCGCAGGAATACTAGCACGGGAGAGGATTGTTTGGAATAAACAATTATATTATAAATAACTATTACTGGCGGAATTAATGACGAATTATACTAATCATTGATATTATTTATTATTTTAATTATTAATTATTAATAATAATTAAAGTTGACTCACCTGACGTTGGCCTCCGCTGATGAACGGGCAGGCTGCTGGGGTGATTCCGGTTTTACAAAGTTCGACACATCTATAATTTTTCGTTTTAATCTTTATTTAATTTGAACAGTGTAAACAACAGTGTGTCCGGACGTGTTTAACAATTCGAAATTCTAACACAAAAACTTGAGCCAACTATCGTTTTGATTCTAACTGACTAATAACAATTATTTTATAATTCGAACTGACTAATAACATTTATATCTCGTAATTCTTAAACTCGAACTGGAACGAACAATTATTCTCTAATCCTAACTTAAATTCTAATTAAGTCAACTGAACGAACTGATATCAGACTCACTCAAATTCAATTGAACGACTAACAATTACTCTCCTTATTTTCGCTAAATTCTCCTGAACCAACTAATCACAATTGCTCTATCCTATTTCTTTATTCTAACTGAATTACTCTTCTTTAATTTCGTTAAATTCTCCCGAACGCTAACAATTTCTCTGACTATATTCTAACTGAACCAACTAATGGCAGCTACTCTCTTTTCACAATTACTCTGATTGTTCTAACTGAACCACTAACAATTAATCGCTAACGCTAACGCTAACAATTAATCTGACTCTTCTTTATTTTTCGCTAAATTCTCCCGAACGCTAACAATTACTCTCTTCTATTCCTTTATTCAACTGACCCGCTAACAATTACTCTCATTTGAATTGTGTCGCTACGCTTTTTATAATGACATCCCCAATGGGATGACAGTCACGTGACAGTTCGTTCCGGTGGGAATCGCAATGCTGCAGGTTTTTAGAGTTTCCATGGGAGAACGTGGATTTTGACGATTACAGGTTATGTTGAGTGATGGACACAAAAGCGTCCGCGCCTGTGCGAACTGTGTGAGTATGTGTTTTTAGTATTCTCGTTTCGCATGTTGTTTGTTTCCTTAAACTTGTGAATTTGTTTTAGCGCAAGAGGAGGAAGATATGTGAATGGTACGAGATGACGTGATCGACGTGCGTGTGTGAATATGTGCGAGGGATGATGCTGAAGTGGCGGTTTTCCATCCAAATAGGCACAGTGGCACCTTCGTTGGCGTCGTGTCCTGATGATCTTTTGACAATTTGGTTTTATTTGACAATATGAGATATATTTTGCTCCTTGTAGATTTATATGTCCATATTTGCTATATATTAAATCGTGTATATTTTATATTACTTTCTTGTTATTAGGTTATTAGTTGTGTAACTCCAGTTTCTGATCTATGGAAAGTGGTGAAACGTCTTCACGAAATGCAATTTCATTCGTTTTCCTCCCTTGCATTGGCACGCTGTGAGTGGTGTCGACTTCCAAATGAGGTTTGTGCATCTTGATTATTATGCGTTTAATGATAGATACGGAGGTATCATTGTCAGAAGTTCCCATGCGGACTGTCTCGGTGTGTATTTTGTTATGATTTCTTTTATTTAGTTCATCCTGCTTCTTTCGTGTTTTATTCACTGCATATGATATTTCAGTGCAAGAAGAAGAAGAATTGTAAAGAATCCGTAAGTGGCCCTAGAAGACGCAGTCATCGTGTGAGGTGTTGTCGGCAGGAACGAAGAGTCGAGGTTGTTGAAGAAGTCGTGTGACATTTGTATTGTTTCCGGTTATATACAACGCTATTTCACATATCTATGTATATATATATTATTATATTATTATATATTATTATACTAAATCTTCAGTTGGTTTAGTTGAATGTTCAGTAATGTAATTTTTACAAGGTGGTTTTGTATATTAGATGAGTAGTTGTTCGATATAATAATATGTGTATATATATATATACATTTCACAATGTAATTTTCCATTATGTAAAATATATATATGCATATGTATATGTGCGCGTATTGTTATTCTCATTGTTTCTCGGATCGTTAATTGGTTGAATATTCCATAATGTGGATTTCGTATATAATTCTCTAGGTTCGTAGAAATGTAAATCTATATATTTATTTCTTTGCGTTTTAATGGTTTAATAACGTATACATACATATATATATATATATATTATGAATTTTTCCCAAAGATACGCGTACGCATGTGTATATCTATATATGTGTGTGTCGCAGAGTAATCTTGTATACAATTTTCACTTTCATTAGAATGCTGATGTAGTGTAGTATATTTTATTTCTTTTATATTTTATTAGATTACCAATTATTCAGATTCACGAAGTAGGTAACACACACAGATATGCATACACGTGTGTGTATATACATGTGTTTTCGCAGAGAAATCTCATACATTTGAATCGCGGCTTGTTTTATTTATTGGTTCATTTAATTATTTCATTTTATTTGTATTTTATATGTCATTGCTGATTGGTTGTAGTGTTTCTTCTTATTGATTCATTTATTTCATTTTGAGTGTCTGTCGTATAATTCTTTTTATTTTGATTGGTTAGTTATTAGTTAATTTATTATTATTGGTCCTGGTTAATTATTCATAAGTTATTGGTTCGTGGCGTCACGTGCGGAACGCGGGACGTATCAACGTTACTACCTATAACGATATACTGCGTCACTATATGACGTATAACGTTATATACTATTACGTTATAAGGTATAACGATATATTGCATCACTATATGAAGTATAACCTTATATACCATTACGTTGTAAGGTATAACGGTATATTGCTTTACTATATGAAGTATAACCTTACATACATTATAAGGAATAACGATATATTGCACCACTATATGACGTATAACGTGATATACTATTACTTTATAACCTATAACGTTGTACTGCATCACTATATGACGTATAACGTTATATACTATTACATTATAAGGTATAACGTTATATTGCCTTACTATATCACTTATAACGTTATATTGCTTCACTATATGAAGCATAACGTTATATACTAGTACGTTATAACGCATAACGTTATATTGCATCACTATATGACGTATAACGTTATGGAGTATTACGTTTTAACGTATAACGTTATATTGCATCACTATATGACGTATAACGTTATATACTATTACGTTATAACTGATAACGATATACTTCATCATTATGTGACGTATAAAGTTATATACTATTACGTTATAACCTATAACGTTGTACTGCATCACTATATGACGTATAACGATATATACTATTACGTTATAAGTTATAACGTTATACTGCATCACTATATCACCTATAACGTTAAATAGCATCACTATATGACGTATAACGTTATGAACTATTACGTTATACCGTATAGAGTTATAGAGTATTACCTTATATCGTATAACGGTTTATACTATTACGTTATAACGCATATCGTTATATTGCATCACTATATCACTTATAACGTCATATTGCATCACTATATCGTTTATATCGTTATACTGTATCACTATGTCACTTATAACGTTATATTGCATCACTGTATGACGTATAACGTTATGGAGTATTACGCTTTAACGTATAACGTTATATTGCATCTCTATATGACGTATAACGTATTAATGCATCACTAAATGACGTATAACGTTATATACTATCACGTTATAACGTATAACGATATATTGCACCACTATATGACGTAGAATGTTATATACTATTACGTTATAAGGTATAACTATATATTCAATTACTATGTGAAGTATAACGTTATATACTACTACGTTATAAGGTATAACTATATATTCCATCACTATGTGAAGTATAACGTTCTATAATATTACGTTATAACGTATAACGATATATTGCACAACTATATGACGTATAACGATATATTCCGTCAATATGTGAAGTATAACGATATAGACTATTACGTTATAACGTATAACGTTACATTGCTTCTCTATATGACGTATAACGTTATATACTATTACGTTATAACGTATAGCTACATATTGCATTACTATGTGACGTATAACGTTATATACTATTACGTTATAACCTATAACGTTATACTGCGTCACTATATAACGTATAGCGTTATATACTATTACGTTATAAGGTATAAGATATATTGCATCACTATATGAAGTATAACCTTATATTCTCTTACGTTATAAGGTATAACGATATATTGCAACACTATATGAAGTGTAACATTATATACTATTACGTTGTACGTTATAACGATATATTGCACCAATATATGATGTATAACGTCATATACTATTACGGTATAACCTATAACGATGTACTGCATCACAGTGTGACGTATAACGTTATATACTATTACGTTATAACCTATAACGATGTACTGCATCACTATATGACTTATAACGTTATATTGCACCACTATATGACGTATAACGTTTTTACTATTACGTTATAACTTATAACGTTAAATTGCATTACTATATGACGTATAACATTATGGAGTATTACGTTACAACCTATAACGTTATACTGCGTCACTATATGACGTATAGCGTTATATACTATTACGTTATAAGGTATAACGATATATTGCATCACTATATGAAGTATAACATTATATACTCTTACGTTATAAGGTATAACGATATATTGCATCACTATATGAAGTATAACCTTATATACTATTACGTTATAAGGTATAACGATATATTGCACCACTATATGACGTATAACGTCATATACTGTAACGTTATAACCTATAACGATGTACTGCATCACTATATGACGTATAACGTTATATATGATTACGTTTTAACGGATAACGATATATTTCCTCACTATGTAACGTATAACGTTATATACTATTACGTCATTCCCTATAACGTTATAATGCATCACTAATTGACGTATAACGTCATATACTTTTATAACGTATAACGTTATATTGCATTACTATATGACATATAACGTTATGGAGTATTACGTTACAACCTATTACGTTATACTGCGTCACTATATGACGTATAACGTTATATACCATTACGTTATATCCTATAACGTTGTACTGCATCACGATATGACGTATAACGTTTATACTATTACGTTATAACTTATAACGTTATATTGCATCATTATATGACGTATAACGTTATGGAGTATTACGATTTAACGTATAACGTTATATGGCATTACTATATGACGTATAACGTTATGGAGTATTACGTTACAACGTATAACGATATATTTCATCACTATGTGACGTATAACGTTATATACTATTACGTTATAACCTATAACGATGTACTGCACCACTATATGACTTATAACGTTATATTGCACCACTATATGACGTATAATGTTTATACTATTACTTTATAACTTATAACGTTATATTGCATCACTTTTTCACTTATAACGTTATGTTGCATCACTATATCGCTTATAACGTTATATTGCATCACTATATGATGTATAACGTTTATACTATTACGATATAACTTATAACGTTATATTGCATCACTATATGACGTATAACGTTATGGAGTATTACGATACAACGTATAACGACATATTGCATCACTATGTGACGTATAACGTTATTTACTATTACGTTATAACCTATAACGATGTACTGCGTCACTATATGACTTATAACGTTATATTGCACCACTATATGACGTATAACGCTTATACTATTACGTTATAACTTATAACGTTATATTGCATTACTATATGTCTTATATAGTTATGGAGTATTACGTTACAACCTATAACGTTATACTGCGTCACTATATGACGTATAGCGTTATATACTATTACGTTATAAGGTATAACGATATATTGCATCACTATATGAAGTATAACCTTATATTCTCTTACGTTATAAGGTATAACGATATATTGCAACACTATATGAAGTATAACCTTATATACTATTAGGTTATAAGGTATAACGATATATTGCACCACTATATGACGTATAACGTCATATACTGTAACGTTATAACCTATAGCGATGTACTGCATCACTATATGACGTATAACGTTATATACTATTACGTTTTAACGGATAACGATATATTTCCTCACTATGTAACGTATAACGTTATATACTATTACGTTATTCCCTATAACGTTATAATGCATCACTAATTGACGTATAATGTCATATACTTTTATAACGTATAACGTTATATTGCATTACAATATGACATATAACGTTATGGAGTATTACGTTACAACCTATAACGTTATACTGCGTCACTATATGACGTATAACGTTATATACTATGAGGTTATAAGGTATAACGATATATTGCACCACTATATGACGTATAATGTTTATACTATTACTTTATAACTTATAACGTTATATTGCATCACTATATCACTTATAACGTTATGTTGCATCACTATATCGCATATAACGTTATATTGCATCACTATATGATGTATAACGTTTATACTATTACGATATAACTTATAACGTTATATTACATCACTACATGACGTATAACGTTATGGAGTATTACGTTTTAACGTATAACGTTATATTGCATTACTATATGGCGTATAACGTTATGGAGTATTACGTTGCAACGTATAACGATATATTGCATCACTATATGACTCATAACGTTATATTGCACAACTATATGACGTATAACGTTTATACTATTACGTTATAATTTATAACGTTATATTGCACCACTATATGACGTATAACGTTTATACTATTACGTTATAATTTATAACGTTATATTGCACCACTATATGACGTATAACGTTATGGAGTATTACGATACAACGTATAACGACATATTGCATCACTATGTGACGTATAACGTTATATACTATTACGTTATAACCTATAACGATGTACTGCGTCACTATATGACTTATAACGTTATATTGCACCACTATATGACGTATAACGCTTATACTATTACGTTATAACTTATAACGTTATATTGCATTACTATATGTCGTATAAAGTTATGGAGTATTACGTTACAACCTATAACGTTATACTGCGTCACTATATGACGTATAGCGTTATATACTATTACGTTATAAGGTATAACGATATATTGCATCACTGTATGAAGTATAACCTTATATTCTCTTACGTTATAAGGTATAACGATATATTGCAACACTATATGAAGTATAACCTTATATACTATGAGGTTATAAGGTATAACGATATATTGCACCACTATATGACGTATAACGTCATATACCATTACGTTATAACCTATAACGTTGTACTGCATCACGATATGACGAACAACGTTTATACTATTACGTTATAATTTATAACGTTATATTGCATCACTAAATGACGTATAACGTTACGGTGTATTACGTTTTAACGTATAACGATATATTGCATTACTATGTGACGTATAACGTTATATACTACTACGTTATAACGCATAACGTTATATTGCATCACTATACCACTTATAACGTTATATTGCACCACTATATGACGTATGACCTCATATACTATTACATTATAACCTATAACGTTGTTCTGCATCACTATATGACGTATAACGTTATATACTGTTACCTTATAAGGTATAACGTTATATAGCATCAGTATATCGCTTATAACGTTATATTGCATCACTATATGAATTATAAAGTTATATTCCAGAACGTTATAACGCATAACGTTATATTGCATCACTATATGACTTATAACGTTATATTGCACCACTATGTGTCGTATAACGTTTATACTATTACGTTATAATTTATAACGTTATATTGCATCACTATATGACGTATAACGTTATGGAGTATTACGTTTTAACCTATAACGTTATATTGCATTACTATATGACGTATAACGTTATGGAGTATTACGTTACAACGTATAACGATATATTGCATCAATATGTGACGTATAACGTTATATACTATTACGTTGTAACGCATAACGTTATATTTCATCACTATATGACTTATAACGTTATATTGCACCACTATATGTCGTATAACGTTTATACTATTACGTTATAATTTATAACGTTATATTGCAGCACTATATGACGTATAACGTTTATACTATTACGTTATAATTTATAACGTTATATTGCATCACGATATGACGTATAACGTTATGGAGTGTAACGTTTTAACGTATAACGATATATTGCATTACTATATGACGTATAACGTTATGGAGTATTACCTTACAACGTATAACGATATATTGCATCACTATGTGACGTATAACGTTATATACTATTACGTTATAACGAATAACGTTATATTGCATCACTATATCACTTATAACGTTATGTTGCATCACTATATCACTTATAACGTTATAATGCATCACTATAGCATGTATAACGTTTATACTATTACGTTATAATTTATAACGTTATATTGCATCACTATATGGCGTATAACGTTATGGAGTATTATGTTTTAACGTATAACGTTATATTGCATAACTATATGACGTATAACGTTATGGAGTATTACGTTACAACGTATAACGATATATTGCATCACTATGTGACGTATAACGTTATATACTATTACGCTATAACGCATAACGTTATATTGCATCACTATATCACTTATAACGTTATATTGCACCACTATATGACGTATAACGTCATATACTATTACATTATAACCTATAACGTTGTACTGCATCACTATATGACGTTATAACGATATATACTATTACGTTATAAGGTATAACGTTATACTGCATCACTATATCACCTATAACGTTAAATAGCATCACTATATGACGTATAACGTTATGAACTATTACGTTATACCGTATAGAGTTATAGAGTATTACCTTATATCGTATAACGGTTTATACTATTACGTTATAACGCATATCGTTATATTGCATCACTATATCACTTATAACGTCATATTGCATCACTATATCGTTTATATCGTTATACTGTATCACTATGTCACTTATAACGTTATATTGCATCACTGTATGACGTATAACGTTATGGAGTATTACGCTTTAACGTATAACGTTATATTGCATCTCTATATGACGTATAACGTATTAATGCATCACTAAATGACGTATAACGTTATATACTATCACGTTATAACGTATAACGATATATTGCACCACTATATGACGTAGAACGTTATATACTATTACGTTATAAGGTATAACTATATATTCAATTACTATGTGAAGTATAACGTTATATACTACTACGTTATAAGGTATAACTATATATTCCATCACTATGTGAAGTATAACGTTCTATAATATTACGTTATAACGTATAACGATATATTGCACAACTATATGACGTATAACGATATATTCCGTCAATATGTGAAGTATAACGATATAGACTATTACGTTATAACGTATAACGTTACATTGCTTCTCTATATGACGTATAACGTTATATACTATTACGTTATAACGTATAGCTACATATTGCATTACTATGTGACGTATAACGTTATATACTATTACGTTATAACCTATAACGTTATACTGCGTCACTATATAACGTATAGCGTTATATACTATTACGTTATAAGGTATAAGATATATTGCATCACTATATGAAGTATAACCTTATATTCTCTTACGTTATAAGGTATAACGATATATTGCAACACTATATGAAGTGTAACATTATATACTATTACGTTGTACGTTATAACGATATATTGCACCAATATATGATGTATAACGTCATATACTATTACGGTATAACCTATAACGATGTACTGCATCACAGTGTGACGTATAACGTTATATACTATTACGTTATAACCTATAACGATGTACTGCATCACTATATGACTTATAACGTTATATTGCACCACTATATGACGTATAACGTTTTTACTATTACGTTATAACTTATAACGTTAAATTGCATTACTATATGACGTATAACATTATGGAGTATTACGTTACAACCTATAACGTTATACTGCGTCACTATATGACGTATAGCGTTATATACTATTACGTTATAAGGTATAACGATATATTGCATCACTATATGAAGTATAACATTATATACTCTTACGTTATAAGGTATAACGATATATTGCATCACTATATGAAGTATAACCTTATATACTATTACGTTATAAGGT
The DNA here is from genome assembly GCF_024516045.1 of Bombus affinis. Taxonomy (NCBI): domain Eukaryota; kingdom Metazoa; phylum Arthropoda; class Insecta; order Hymenoptera; family Apidae; genus Bombus; species Bombus affinis. The sequence continues at coordinate 151,014 of NW_026108889.1, read as the reverse complement.
ATAACGATATATTGCACCACTATATGACGTATAACGTCATATACTGTAACGTTATAACCTATAACGATGTACTGCATCACTATATGACGTATAACGTTATATATGATTACGTTTTAACGGATAACGATATATTTCCTCACTATGTAACGTATAACGTTATATACTATTACGTTATTCCCTATAACGTTATAATGCATCACTAATTGACGTATAACGTCATATACTTTTATAACGTATAACGTTATATTGCATTACTATATGACATATAACGTTATGGAGTATTACGCTACAACCTATTACGTTATACTGCGTCACTATATGACGTATAACGTTATATACCATTACGTTATATCCTATAACGTTGTACTGCATCACGATATGACGTATAACGTTTATACTATTACGTTATAACTTATAACGTTATATTGCATCATTATATGACGTATAACGTTATGGAGTATTACGATTTAACGTATAACGTTATATTGCATTACTATATGACGTATAACGTTATGGAGTATTACGTTACAACGTATAACGATATATTTCATCACTATGTGACGTATAACGTTATATACTATTACGTTATAACCTATAACGATGTACTGCACCACTATATGACTTATAACGTTATATTGCACCACTATATGACGTATAACGCTTATACTATTACGTTATAACTTATAACGTTATATTGCATTACTATATGTCGTATAAAGTTATGGAGTATTACGTTACAACCAATAACGTTATACTGCGTCACTATATGACGTATACCGTTATATACTATTACGTTATAAGGTATAACGATATATTGCATCACTATATGAAGTATAACCTTATATTCTCTTACGTTATAAGGTATAACGATATATTGCAACACTATATGAAGTATAACATTATATACTCTTACGTTATAAGGTATAACGATATATTGCATCACTATATGAAGTATAACCTTATATACTATTAGGTTATAAGGTATAACGATATATTGCATAACTATATGACGTATAACGTCATATACTGTAACGTTATAACCTATAACGATGTACTGCATCACTATATGACGTATAACGTTATATACTATTACGTTTTAACGGATAACGATATATTTCCTCACTATGTCACGTATAACGTTATGTACTATTACGTTATAACCTATAACGATGTACTGCATCACTATATGACTTATAACGTTATATTGCACCACTATATGACGTATAACGTATTTACTATCACGTTATAACTTATAAAGTTATATTGCATTACTATATGACGTATAACATTATGGAGTATTACGTTACAACCTATAACGTTATACTGCGTCACTATATGACGTATAACGTTATATACCATGAGGTTATAAGGTATAACGATATATTGCACCACTATATGAAGTATAACCTTATATTCTCTTACGTTATAAGGTATAACGATATATTGCAACACTATATGAAGTATAACATTATATACTCTTACGTTATAAGGTATAACGATATATTGCATCACTATATGAAGTATAACCTTATATACTATTACGTTATAAGGTATAACGATATATTGCACCACTATATGACGTATAACGTCATATACTGTAAGGTTATAACCTATAACGATGTACTGCATCACTATATGACGTATAACGTTATATACTATTACGTTTTAACGGATAACGATATATTTCCTCACTATGTCACGTATAACGTTATATACTATTACGTTATTCCCTATAACGTTATAATGCATCACTAATTGATGTATAATGTCATATACTTTTATAACGTATAACGTTATATTGCATTACAATATGACATATAACGTTATGGAGTATTACGTTACAACCTATAACGTTATACTGCGTCACTATATGACGTATAACGTTATATACCATTACGTTATAACCTATAACGTTGTACTGAATCACGATATGACGTATAACGTTTATACTATTACGTTATAATTTATAACGTTATATTGCATCACTAAATGACGTATAACGTTATGGCGTATTACGTTACAACGTATAACGATATATTGCATCACTATGTGACGTATAACGATATATACTATTACGTTATAACGCATAACGTTATATTGCATCACTATATCACTTATAACGTTATATTGCACCACTATATGACGTATAACATCATATACTATTACATTATAGCCTATAACGTTGTACTGCATCACTATATGATGAATAACGTTATATACTATTACGTTATAAGGTATAACTTTATATAGCATCACTATATCGCTTATAACGTTATATTGCATCACTATATGAAGTATAACGTTATATTCCAGAACGTTATAACGCATAACGTTATATTGCATCACTATATGAAGTATAACGTTATATTCTAGAACGTTATAACGCATAACGTTATATTGCATCACTATATGACGCATAACGTCATATACTATTACATTATAACGTATAACGTTATAGAGTATTACGCCATAACGTATGACTACATATTGCATCACTATATGCCGAATAACGTCATATACTGTTACGTTATAAGGTATAACGTTATATAGCATCACTATGTCGCTTATAACGTTATATTGCATTACTATAGGACGCATAACGTTATGGAGTATTACGTTACAACCTATAACGTTGTACTGCATCACTGTATGACGTATAACGTTATATACTATTACGTTATAAGGCATAACGTCATATTGCATCACTATATCGCTTATAACGTTATATTGCATCACTATATGATGTATAACGTTTATACTATTACGATATAACTTATAACGTTATATTGCATCACTATATGACGTATAACGTTATGGAGTATTACGTTTTAACGTATAACGTTATATTGCATTACTATATGTCGTATAACGTTATGGAGTATTACGTTACAACGTATAACGATATATTGCATCACTATGTGACGTATAACGTTATAAACTATTACGTTATAACGCATAACGTTATTTTGCATCACTATATGACTTATAACGTTATATTGCACCACTATATGACGTATTACGTTATATACTGTTACGTTATAAGGTATAACGTTATATAGCATCACTATATCGCTTATAACGTTATATTGCATCACTATATGAATTATATCTTTATATTCCAGAACGTTATAACGCATAACGTTATACTGCATCACTATATGACTTATAACGTTATATTGCACCACAGTATGTCGTATAACGTTTATACTATTACGTTATAATTTATAACGTTATATTGCATCACTATATGACGTATAACGTTATGGAGTATTACATTTTAACCTATAACGTTATATTGCATTACTATATGACGTATAACGTTATGGAGTATTACGATACAACGTATAACGACATATTGCATCACTATGTGACGTATAACGTTATATACTATTACGTTATAACCTATAACGATGTACTGCATCACTATATGACGTATAACGTTATATACTATTACGTTTTAACGGATAACGATATATTTCCTCACTATGTCACGTATAACGTTATATACTATTACGTTATTCCCTATAACGTTATAATGCATCACTAATTGATGTATAATGTCATATACTTTTATAACGTATAACGTTATATTGCATTACAATATGACATATAACGTTATGGAGTATTACGTTACAACCTATAACGTTATACTGCGTCACTATATGACGTATAACGTTATATACTATGAGGTTATAAGGTATAACGATATATTGCACCACTATATGACGTATAACGTCATATACCATTACGTTATAACCTATAACGTTGTACTGAATCACGATATGACGTATAACGTTTATACTATTACGTTATAATTTATAACGTTATATTGCATCACTAAATGACGTATAACGTTATGGAGTATTACGTTTTAACGTATAACGTTATATTGCATTACTATATGACGTATAACGTTATGGAGTATTACGTTACAACGTATAACGATATATTGCATCACTATGTGACGTATAACGATATATACTATTACGTTATAACGCATAACGTTATATTGCATCACTATATCACTTATAACGTTATATTGCACCACTATATGACGTATAACATCATATACTATTACATTATAACCTATAACGTTGTACTGCATCACTATATGATGAATAACGTTATATACTATTACGTTATAAGGTATAACTTTATATAGCATCACTATATCGCTTATAACGTTATATTGCATCACTATATGAAGTATAACGTTATATTCCAGAACGTTATAACGCATAACGTTATATTGCATCACTATATGAAGTATAACGTTATATTCTAGAACGTTATAACGCATAACGTTATATTGCATCACTATATGACGCATAACGTCATATACTATTACATTATAACGTATAACGTTATAGAGTATTACGCCATAACGTATGACTACATATTGCATCACTATATGCCGAATAACGTCATATACTGTTACGTTATAAGGTATAACGTTATACAGCATCACTATGTCGCTTATAACGTTATATTGCATTACTATAGGACGCATAACGTTATGGAGTATTACGTTACAACCTATAACGTTGTACTGCATCACTATATGACGTATAACGTTATATACTATTACGTTATAAGGCATAACGTCATATTGCATCACTATATCGCTTATAACGTTATATTGCATCACTATATGATGTATAACGTTTATACTATTACGATATAACTTATAACGTTATATTGCATCACTATATGACGTATAACGTTATGGAGTATTACGTTTTAACGTATAACGTTATATTGCATTACTATATGTCGTATAACGTTATGGAGTATTACGTTACAACGTATAACGATATATTGCATCACTATGTGACGTATAACGTTATAAACTATTACGTTATAACGCATAACGTTATTTTGCATCACTATATGACTTATAACGTTATATTGCACCACTATATGACGTATAACGTTTATACTATTACGTTATAACTTATAACGTTATATTGCATCACTATATCACATATAACGTTATAATGCATCACTATATCGCTTATAACGTTATATTGCATCACTATATGATGTATAACGTTTATACTATTACGATATAACTTATAAAGTTATATTACATCACTATATGACGTATAACGTTATGGAGTATTACGTTACAACGTATAACGATACATCGCATCACTATGTGACGTATAACGTTATATACTACTACGCTATAACGCATAACGTTATATTGCATCACTATACCACTTATAACGTTATATTGCACCACTATATGACGTATAACATCATATACTATTACATTATAGCCTATAACGTTGTACTGCATCACTATATGACGTATTACGTTATATACTGTTACGTTATAAGGTATAACGTTATATAGCATCACTATATCGCTTATAACGTTATATTGCATCACTATATGAATTATAACTTTATATTCCAGAACGTTATAACGCATAACGTTATACTGCATCACTATATGACTTATAACGTTATATTGCACCACAGTATGTCGTATAACGTTTATACTATTACGTTATAATTTATAACGTTATATTGCATCACTATATGACGTATAACGTTATGGAGTATTACATTTTAACCTATAACGTTATATTGCATTACTATATGACGTATAACGTTATGGTGTATTACGATACAACGTATAACGACATATTGCATCACTATGTGACGTATAACGTTATATACTATTACGTTATAACCTATAACGATGTACTGCATCACTATATGACTTATAACGTTATATTGCACCACTATATGACGTATAACGTTTATACTATTACGTTATAACTTATAACGTTATATTGCATTACTATATGACGTATAACGTTATGGAGTATTACGTTACAACCTATAACGTTATACTGCGTCACTATATGACGTATAGCGTTATATACTATTACGTTATAAGGTATAACGATATATTGCATCACTATATGAAGTATAACCTTATATTCTCTTATGTTATAAGGTATAACGATATATTGCAACACTATATGAAGTATAACATTATATACTATTACGTTATATGTTATAACAATATATTGCATCACTATATGAAGTATAACCTTATATACTCTTACGTTATAAGGTATAACGATATATTGCATCACTATATGAAGTATAACCTTATATACTATTACGTTATAAGTTATAACGATATATTGCACCAATATATGATTTATAACGTCATATACTATTACGTTATAACCAATAACGATGTACTGCATCACTATATGACGTATAAAGTTATATACTATTACGTTTTAACGGATAACGATATATTTCCTCACTATGTAACGTATAACGTTATATACTATTACGTTATTCCCTATAACGTTATAATGCATCAGGAATTGACGTATAATGTCATATACTTTTATAACGTATAACGTTATATTGCATTACAATATGACATATAACGTTATGGAGTATTACGTTACAACCTATAACGTTATACTGCGTCATTATATGACGTATAACGTTATATACTATGAGGTTATAAGGTATAACGATATATTGCACCACTATATGACGTATAACGTCATATACCATTACGTTATAACCTATAACGTTGTACTGCATCACGATATGACGAACAACGTTTATACTATTACGTTATAATTTATAACGTTATATTGCATCACTAAATGACGTATAACGTTATGGAGTATTACGTGTTAACGTATAACGTTATATTGCATTACTATGTGACGTATAACGTTATATACTACTACGTTATAACGCATAACGTTATATTGCATCACTATACCACTTATAACGTTATATTGCACCACTATATGACTTATAACGTTATATTGCACCACTATGTGTTGTATAACGTTTATACTATTACGTTATAATTTATAACGTTATATTGCATCACTATATGACGTATAACGTTATATACTGTTACGTTATAAGGTATAACGTTACATAGCATCACTATATCGCTTATAACGTTATATTGCATCACTATATGAATTATAAAGTTATATTCCAGAACGTTATAACGCATAACGTTATATTGCATCACTATATGACTTATAACGTTATATTGCACCACTATGTGTTGTATAACGTTTATACTATTACGTTATAATTTATAACGTTATATTGCATCACTATATGACGTATAACGTTATGGAGTATTACGTTTTAACCTATAACGTTATATTGCATTACTATATGACGTATAACGTTATGGAGTGTTACGTTACAACGTATAACGATATATTGCATCAATATGTGACGTATAACGTTATATACTATTACGTTGTAACGCAAAACGTTATATTTCATCACTATATGACTTATAACGGTATATTGCACCACTATATGACGTATAACGTTTATACCATTACGTTATAATTTATAACGTTATATTGCACCACTATATGACGTATAACGTTTATACTATTACGTTATAATTTATAACGTTATATTGCATCACTAAATGACGTATAACGTTATGGAGTATTACGTTTTAACGTATAACGTTATATTGCATTACTATATGACGTATAACGTTATGGAGTATTACGTTACAACGTATAACGATATATTGCATCACTATGTGACGTATAACGATATATACTATTACGATATAACGCATAACGTTATATTGCATCACTATATCACTTATAACGTTATATTGCACCACTATATGACGTATAACATCATATACTATTACATTATAACCTATAACGTTGTACTGCATCACTATATGATGAATAACGTTATATACTATTACGTTATAAGGTATAACTTTATATAGCATCACTATATCGCTTATAACGTTATATTGCATCACTATATGAAGTATATCGTTATATTCCAGAACGTTATAACGCATAACGTTATATTGCATCACTATATGAAGTATAACGTTATATTCTAGAACGTTATAACGCATAATGTTATATTGCAACACTATATGAAGTATAACATTATATACTCTTACGTTATAAGGTATAACGATATATTGCATCACTATATGAAGTACAACCTTATATACTATTACGTTATAAGGTATAACGATATATTGCACCACTATATGACGTATAACGTCATATACTGTAAGGTTATAACCTACAACGATGTACTGCATCACTATATGACGTATAACGTTATATACTATTACGTTTTAACGGATAACGATATATTTCCTCACTATGTCACGTATAACGTTATATACTATTACGTTATTCCCTATAACGTTATAATGCATCACTAATTGATGTATAATGTCATATACTTTTATAACGTATAACGTTATATTGCATTACAATATGACATATAACGTTATGGAGTATTACCTTACAACCTATAACGTTATACTGCGTCACTATATGACGTATAACGTTATATACTATGAGGTTATAAGGTATAACGATGTATTGCACCACTATATGACGTATAACGTCATATACCATTACGTTATAACCTATAACGTTGTACTGAATCACGATATGACGTATAACGTTTATACTATTACGTTATAATTTATAACGTTATATTGCATCACTAAATGACGTATAACGTTATGGAGTATTACGTTTTAACGTATAACGTTATATTGCACCACTATATGACGTATAACATCATATACTATTACATTATAACCTATAACGTTGTACTGCATCACTATATGATGAATAACGTTATATACTATTACGTTATAAGGTATAACTTTATATAGCATCACTATATCGCTTATAACGTTATATTGCATCACTATATGAAGTATAACGTTATATTCCAGAACGTTATAACGCATAACGTTATATTGCATCACTATATGAAGTATAACGTTATATTCTAGAACGTTATAACGCATAACGTTATATTGCATCACTATATGACGCATAACGTCATATACTATTACATTATAACGTATAACGTTATAGAGTATTACGCCATAACGTATGACTACATATTGCATCACTATATGCCGGATAACGTCATATACTCTTACGTTATAAGGTATAACGTTATACAGCATCACTATGTCGCTTATAACGTTATATTGCATTACTATAGGACGCATAACGTTATGGAGTATTACGTTACAACCTATAACGTTGTACTGCATCACTATATGACGTATAACGTTATATACTATTACGTTATAAGGCATAACGTCATATTGCATCACTATATCGCTTATAACGTTATATTGCATCACTATATGATGTATAACGTTTATACTATTACGATATAACTTATAACGTTATATTGCATCACTATATGACGTATAACGTTATGGAGTATTACGTTTTAACGTATAACGTTATATTGCATTACTATATGTCGTATAACGTTATGGAGTATTACGTTACAACGTATAACGATATATTGCATCACTATGTGACGTATAACGTTATAAACTATTACGTTATAACGCATAACGTTATTTTGCATCACTATATGACTTATAACGTTATATTGCACCACTATATGACGTATAACGTTTATACTATTACGTTATAACTTATAACGTTATATTGCATCACTATATCACATATAACGTTATAATGCATCACTATATCGCTTATAACGTTATATTGCATCACTATATGATGTATAACGTTTATACTATTACGATATAACTTATAAAGTTATATTACATCACTATATGACGTATAACGTTATGGAGTATTACGTTTTAACCTATAACGTTATATTGCATTACTATATGACGTATAACGTTATGGAGTGTTACGTTACAACGTATAACGATATATTGCATCAATATGTGACGTATAACGTTATATACTATTACGTTGTAACGCAAAACGTTATATTTCATCACTATATGACTTATAACGGTATATTGCACCACTATATGACGTATAACGTTTATACCATTACGTTATAATTTATAACGTTATATTGCACCACTATATGACGTATAACGTTTATACTATTACGTTATAATTTATAACGTTATATTGCATCACTAAATGACGTATAACGTTATGGAGTATTACGTTTTAACGTATAACGTTATATTGCATTACTATATGACGTATAACGTTATGGAGTATTACGTTACAACGTATAACGATATATTGCATCACTATGTGACGTATAACGATATATACTATTACGTTATAACGCATAACGTTATATTGCATCACTATATCACTTATAACGTTATATTGCACCACTATATGACGTATAACATCATATACTATTACATTATAACCTATAACGTTGTACTGCATCACTATATGATGAATAACGTTATATACTATTACGTTATAAGGTATAACTTTATATAGCATCACTCTATCGCTTATAACGTTATATTGCATCACTATATGAAGTATATCGTTATATTCCAGAACGTTATAACGCATAACGTTATATTGCATCACTATATGAAGTATAACGTTATATTCTAGAACGTTATAACGCATAACGTTATATTGCATCACTATATGACGCATAACGTCATATACTATTACATTATAACGTATAACGTTATAGAGTATTACGCCATAAGGTATGACTACATATTGCACCACTATATGCCGAATAACGTCATATACTGTTACGTTATAAGGTATAACGTTATATAGCATCACTATGTCGCTTATAACGTTATATTGCATTACTATAGGACGCATAACGTTATGGAGTATTACGTTACAACCTATAACGTTGTACTGCATCACTATATGACGTATAACGTTATATATTATTACGTTATAACGCATAACGTTATTTTGCATCACTATATGACTTATAACGTTATATTGCACCACTATATGACGTATAACGTTTATACTATTACGTTATAACTTATAACGTTATATTGCATCACTATATGACGTATAACGTTATGGAGTATTACGTTTTAACGTATAACGTTATATTGCATTACTATATGACGTATAACGTTATGGAGTATTACGATACAACGTATAACGACATATTGCATCACTATGTGACGTATAACGTTATATACTATTACGTTATAACCTATAACGATGTACTGCATCACTATATGACGTATAACGTTATATACTGTTACGTTATAAGGTATGACGTTATATAGCATCACTATATCGCTTATAACGTTATATTGCATCACTATATGAATTATAACGTTATATTCCAGAACGTTATAACGCATAACGTTATACTGCATCACTATATGACTTATAACGTTATATTGCACCACAGTATGTCGTATAACGTTTATACTATTACGTTATAATTTATAACGTTATATTGCATCACTATATGACGTATAACGTTATGGAGTATTACATTTTAACCTATAACGTTATATTGCATTACTATATGACGTATAACGTTATGGAGTATTACGTTACAACGTATAACGATATATTGCATCACTATGTGACGTATAACGTTATAAACTATTACGTTATAACGCATAACGTTATATTGCATCACTATATGACTTATAACGTTATATTGCACCACTATGTGTCGTATAACGTTTATACTATTACGTTATAATTTATAACGTTATATTGCATCACTATATGACGTATAACGTTATGGAGTATTACGTTTTAACGTATAACGTTATATTGCATTACTATATGACGTATAACGTTATGGAGTATTACGATACAATGTATAACGATATATTGCACCACTATATGACGTATAACGTTTATACTATTACGTTATAATTTATAACGTTATATTGCACCACTATATGACGTATAACGTTTATACTATTACGTTATAATTTATAACGTTATATTGCATCACTATATGACGTATAACGTTATGGAGTATTACGTTTTAACCTATAACGTTATATTGCATTACTATATGACGTATAACGTTATAGAGTATTACGATACAACGTATAACGACATATTGCATCACTATGTGACGTATAACGTTATATACTCTTACGATATAACCTATAACGATGTACTGCATCACTATATGACTTATAACGTTATATTGCACCACTATATGACGTATAACGCTTATACTATTACGTTATAACTTATAACGTTATATTGCATTACTATATGTCGTATAAAGTTATGGAGTATTACGTTACAACCTATAACGTTATAATGCGTCACTATATGACGTATAGCGTTATATACTATTACGTTATAAGGTATAACGATATATTGCATCACTATATGAAGTATAACCTTATATTCTCTTACGTTATAAGGTATAACGATATATTGCAACACTATATGAAGTATAACATTATATACTCTTACGTTATAAGGTATAACGATATATTGCATCACTATATGAAGTATAACCTTATATACTATTAGGTTATAAGGTATAACGATATATTGCACCACTATATGACGTATAACGTCATATACTGTAACGTTATAACCTATAACGATGTACTGCATCACTATATGACGTATAACGTTATATACTATTACGTTTTAACGGATAACGATATATTTCCTCACTATGTAACGTATAACGTTATATACTATTACGTTATTCCCTATAACGTTATAATGCATCACTAATTGACGTATAATGTCATATACTTTTATAACGTATAACGTTATATTGCATTACAATATGACATATAACGTTATGGAGTATTACGTTACAACCTATAACGTTATACTGCGTCACTATATGACGTATAACGTTATATACTATGAGGTTATAAGGTATAACGATATATTGCACCACTATATGTCGTATAACATCATATACTATTACATTATAACCTATAACGTTGTACTGCATCACTATATGACGTATAACGTTATATACTATTACGATATAAGGTACAACGTTATGTAGCATCACTGTATCGCTTATAACGTTATATTTCATTACTATAGGACGCATAACGTTATGGAGTATTACGTTACAACCTATAACGTTGTACTGCATCACTATGTGACGTATAACGTTATATACTATTACGTTATAACGCATAACGTCATATTGCATCACTATATGACTTATAACGTTATATTGCACCACTATATGACGTATAACGTTTATACTATTACGTTATAACTTATAACGTTATATTGCATCACTATATCACTTATAACGTTATAATGCATCACTATATCGCTTATAACGTTATATTGCATCACTATATGAAGTATAACGTTATATTCCAGAACGTTATAACGCATAACGTTATATTGCATTACTATATGACGTATAACGTTATGGAGTATTACGTTACAACCTATAACGTTATACTGCGTCACTATATGACGTATAGCGTTATATACCATTACGTTATAAGGTATAACGATATATTGCATCACTATATGAAGTATAACCTTATATTCTCTTACGTTATAAGGTATAACGATATATTGCAACACTATATGAAGTATAACATTATATACTATTACGTTATATGTTATAACGACATAGTGCATCACTATATGAAGTATAACCTTATATACTCTTACGTTATAAGGTATAACGATATATTGCATCACTATATGAGGTATAATCATATATACTATTACGTTAGTAGGTATGACGATATATTGCACCAATATATGATGTATAGCGTCATATACTATTACGTTATAACCTATAACGATGTACTGCATCATTATGTGACGTATAACGTTATATACTATTACGTTATAACCTATAACGTTGTACTGCATCACTATATGACTTATAACGTTATATTGCACCACCATATGACGTATAACGTTTTTACTATTACGTTATAACTTATAAAGTTATATTGCATTACTATTTGACGTATAACATTATGGAGTATTACGTTACAACCTATAACGTTATACTGCGTCACTATATGACGTATAGCGTTATATACTATTACGTTATAACCTATAACGATGTACTACATCACTATATGACGTATAACGTTGTATACTGTTACGTTATAAGGTATAACGATATACTGCACCACTATATTACGTATAACGTCATATACTATTACGTTATAACCTAGAACGGTGTACTGCATCACTATGTGACGTATAACGTTATATACTATTACGTTATAAGCCATAACGCTATTTAGCATCACTATATCACTTATAACGTTATATAGCATCCCTATATGACGTACAACGTCATATACTATTACATTATAACATATAACGTTATATAGAATTACGCTATAACATATGACTACATGTTGCATCACTATATGACGAATAACGTCATATACTGTTACGTTATAACGTATAACGTTCTATTGCATTACTATATGACGCATAACGTTATGGAGTATTACGTTACAACCTATAATGTTATACTGCGTCACTATATGACGTATAAAATTATATACTATTACGTTATAAGGTATAACGGTATAATGCATCACTATATGAAGTATAACCTTATATACTATCACGTGATAAGGTATAACGATATATTGCATCACTATATGAAGTATAACCTTATATACTATTACATTATAAGGTATAACGATATATTGCACCACTATATGACGTATAACGTCATATACTGTTACGTTATAACCTGTGACGTTATAGTGCATCACTATATGACGTATAACGTTTTATACTATTACCTTATAGTGCATAACGTTATATTGCATTACTATATAACGCATAACGTTATGGAGCATTACGTTACAACGTATAACGACATATTGCATTACTATGTCACGTATAACGTTATATACTATTGTGTTATAACCTATAACGTTATACTGCATCACTATATGACGTTTAACGTTAATTACTATTACTTTATAACGGATAACGATATATTTCATCACTATGTGACTTATAACGTTATATACTATTACGTTACTACCTATAACGTTATACTGCGTCACTATATGACGTATAACGTTATATACTATTACGTTACAAGGTATAACGATATATTGCATCACTATATCACTTATAACGTTATATAGCATCCCTATATGACGCATAACGTTATGAACTATTACGTTATAACGTATAGCGTTATAGAGTGTTACCTTATATCGTATAACGATTTAAACTATTACGTTATAACCCATAACGTTATATTGCATCACTATATCACTTATAACGTTATATTGCATCACTATATGACGTATAACGTTATGGAGTATTGTTTTAACGTATAGCGTTATATTGCATTACTATATGACGTATAACGTTATGGAGTATTACGTTACAATGTATAACGATATATTGCATCACTATGTGACGTATAATGTTATATTCTATTACGTTATAACGTATAACGTTATATTGCATTACTATATGGCGCATAACGTTATGGAGCATTACGTTACAACGTATAACGACATATTGCATGACTATGTGACGTATAACGTTATATACTATTGCGTGATAACCTATAACGTTATATTGCATCACTATATCACTTATAACGTTAGATTGCATCACTATATGACGTATAACGTTATGGAGTATTACGTTACAATGTATAACGATATATTGCATCACTATGTGACGTATAATGTTATATTCTATTACGTTATAAGGTATAACGACATATTGCACCACTATATGACGTATAACGTCATATGCTATTACGTTATAACCTATAACGATGTACTGCATCACTATATGACGTATAACGTTATATAATATTACGTTATAAGGTATAACGTTATGTAGCATCACTATAACACTTATAACGTTATATTGCATCACTATATCACTTATAACGTTATGTGGCATCACTATATGATGTATAACGTTTATACTGTAACGTTATAACTTATAACGTTATTTTGCATCACTATATGATGTATAACGTTTATACTATTACGTTATAACTTATAACGTTATTTTGCATCACTATATGACGTATAACGTTATGGAGTATTACGTTTTAACGTATAACGTTATATTGCATTTCTATATGACGTATAACGTTATGGAGTATTACGATACAACGTATAACGATATATTGCATCACTATATGACGTATAACGTTATATACTATTACGTTATAAGGTATAACGTCATATTGCATCACTATATGAAGTATAACGTTATATACTAGTACGTTATAACGCATAACGTTATATTGCATCACTATATCACTTATAACGTTATATTGCATCACTATACCACTTATAACGTTATATTGTATCACTATATGACGCATAATGTCATATACTATTACATTATAACGTATAAGGTTATAGAGAATGACGCTATAACGTATGATTACATGTTGCATCACTATATGACGAATAACGTCATATACTGTTACGTTATAACGTATAACGTTATATTGCATCACTATATGATGTATAACGTTTATACTATTACGTTATAACTTATAACGTTATATTGCATCACTATATGACGTATAAAGTTATGGTGTATTACGTTACAACGTATAACGATATATTGCATCACTATGTGACGTATAACGTTATATAATATTACGTTATAACGCATAACGTTATATTGCATCACTATATTACTTATAACGTAATATTG
This sequence comes from Bombus affinis, assembly GCF_024516045.1. Lineage (NCBI taxonomy): Eukaryota > Metazoa > Arthropoda > Insecta > Hymenoptera > Apidae > Bombus > Bombus affinis. The sequence continues at coordinate 134,566 of NW_026108889.1, read as the reverse complement.
TACCACTATATGACGAATAACGTTATATACTATTACGTTATAAGGTGTAACGTTATATTGCATCACTATAAGAGGTATAACGTTATATACTATTACGTTATAACGTATAGCGTTATAGAGTATTACCTTATATCGTATAACGATTTATGCTATTACGTTATAACGCATAACGTTATATTTCATCACTATATCACTTATAACGTTATATAGCATCCCTATATGACGTATAACGTTATGAACTATTACGCTATAACGTATAGCGTTATAGAGTATTAACTTATATCGTATAACGATTTATACTATTACGTTATAATGCATAACGTGATATTTCATCACTATATCACTTATAACGTTATATTGCGTCACTATATCACTTATAACGTTATATTGTGTCACTATATGACTCATAACATCATATACTATTACAGTATAACGTATAACGTTATGGAGAATTACGCTATAACGTATGACGTCATGTTGCATCAATATATGACGAATAACGTCATATACTGCTACGTTATAACGTATAACGTTATATTGCATTACTATATGACGAATAACGTTATGCAGCATTACGTTACGACGTATAATGTCATATTGCATCACTATATGATGTATAACGTTTATACTATTACGTTATAACTTATAACGTTATATTGCATCACTATATGACCTATAATGTTATGGATTATTACGTTTTAACGTGTAACGTTATATTGCATTACTATATGACGCATAACGTTGTGGAGCATTACGTTACAACGTATAACGACATATTGCATTACTCTGTGACGTATAACGTTATATACTATTGCGTTATAACCTATAACGTTATACTGCATCACTATATGACGTATAACGTTATACACTATTACGTTATAACGGATAACGATATATTTCATCACTATGTGACTTATAACGTTATATACTATTGCGTTATAAGGTATAACGTTATGTAGCATCACTATATCACTTATAACGTTATATAGCATCCCTATATGACGTATAACGTTATGAACTATTACGTTATATCGTATAGCGTTATAGAGTATTGCCTTATATCGTATAACGATTTATACTATTACGTTATAAGGCATAAGGTTATATTGCATCACTATATCACTTATAACGTTATATCACATCACTATATGTTGTATAACGTTTATACTATTACGTTATATCTTATAACATTATATTGCATTACTATATGACGTATAACCTTATGGAGTATTACGTTGCAACCTATAATGTTATACTGCGTCACTATGTGACGTATAACGTTTTATACTATTACGTTATTACCTATAACGTTATACTGCATCACTATATGACGTATAACGTTATATACTATTACGTTATAACGTAAAACGATATATTGCATCACGATGTGACGTATAACGTTATATACTATTACGTTATAATGCATAACGTTATATTGCATCACTATATGACGTATAACGTTATATACAATTACGTAATAACGGATAACAATATATTTCATCACTATGTGACGTATAACGTTATATACTGTTACGTTATAAGGTATATCGATATAATGCGTCACTATATGAAGTAGAACCTTATATACTATTACGTTATAAGGTATAGCGATATATTGCATCACTATGTGAAGTATAACATTATATACTATTACATTATAAGGTATAACAATATATTGCACCACTATATGACGTATAACATCATATAATATGATATAATATTTATACGTTATAACCTATGACGTTGTACTGCATCACTATATGACGTATAACGTTACATACTATTACGTTATAACGTATAACGTTATATTGCATCACTATCACTTATAACGTTATATAGCATCCCTATATGACGTATAACGTTATGAACTATTACGTTATAACGTATAGCGTTATAGAGTATTACCTTATACCGTATAACGATTTATACTATTACGTTATAACGCATATCGTTAGATTGCATCACTATATCACTTATAACGTTATATTGCATCACTGTATCACTTATACCGTTATACTGTATCACTATATCACTTATAATGTTATATTGCATCACTATATGACGTATAACGTTATGGAGTATTACGTTTTAACGTATAACGTTATATATCATTACTATATGACGTATAACGTTTTGGCGTATTACATTACAACGTATAACGATATATTGCATCACTATGTGACGTATAACGTAATATACTATTACGTTATAAGGTATAACGTTATATTGCATCACTATATCACTCATAACGTTATATTGCATCACTATATGACGCATAACGTCATATACTATTACATTATAACGTATAACGTTATAGAGTAATACGCTTTAATGTATGACTACATATTGCATCAGTACATGACGAATAACGTCATATACTCTTACGTTATAACGTATAACGTTATATTGCACCACTATATGACGTATAACGTTTATACTATTACGTTGTAACTTATAACGTTATATTGCATCACTATATCACTTATGACGTTATGTTGCATCACTATATCGCTTATAACGTTATATTGCATCACTATATGATGTATAACGTTTATACTATTACGATATAACTTATAACGTTATATTGCATCACTATATCACTTATGACGTTATGTTGCATCACTATATCGCTTATAACGTTATATGCATCACTATATGATGTATAACGTTTATACTATTACGATATAACTTATAACGTTATATTACATCACTATATGACGTATAACGTTATGGAGTATTACGTCTTAACGTATAACGTTATATTGCATTACTATATGACGTATAACGTTATGGAGTATTACGTTACAATGTATAACGACATATTGCATCACTATGTGACGTATAACGATATATACTATTGCGTTATAACCTATAACGTTATAATGCATCACTATATGACGTATAACGTTATGGAGTATTACGTTACAACGTATAACGACATATCGCATGACTATGTGGCGTATAACGTTATATACTATTGCGTTATAACCTATAACGATGTACTGCATCACTATATGACGTATAACGTTGTATACTATTACGTTATAAGGTATAACGATATATTGCACCACTATATGACGTATAACGTCATATACTATTACGTTATAACCTATAACGATGTACTGCATCACTATATCACGTATAACGTTATATACTATTACGTTATAAGTTATAACGCTATGTAGCATCTCTATATCACTTATAACGTTAGATAGCAACCCGATATGGCGTATAACGTTATGGAGTATTACGTTTTAGAGTATACGTTATATTGCATTACTATATGACGCGTAACGTTATGGAGCATTACGTTACAACATAACGACATATTCCATGACTATGTGACGTATAACGTTATACACTATTGCGTTATGACCTATAACGTTATACTGCATCACTATATGACGTACAACGTTATATACTATTACGTTATAACGTATAGCGATATATTGCATCACTATGTGACGTATAACGTTATATACTATTACGTTAATACCTATAACGTTATACTGCATCACTATAAGACGTATAACGTCATATACTGTTATAACGTATAACGTTATATTGCATTACTATATGAGCTATAACGTTATGGAGTATTACGTTACAACCTATAATGTTATACTGCGTCACTATTTGACGTATAACGTTATATACTATTACGTTATAAGGTATAACGATATATTGCATCACTACATGAAGTATAACCTTATATAATATTACGTTATAAGGTATAACGATATATTGCATCACTATATGAAGTATAACCTTATATACTATTACATTATAAGGTATAACGATATATTGCACCACTATATGACGTATAACGTCATGTACCATTACGTTATATCCTATAACGATGTACTGCATCACTATATGACGTATAACGTTATGAACTATTACGTTATAACGTATAGCGTTATAGAGTATTACCTTATATCGTATAACGATGTATAATATTACGTTATAACGCATAACGTTATATTTCATCACTATATCTCTTATAACGTTATATTGCATCACTATATGACGTATAACGTTATATACTATTACGTTATAAGGTATAACGTTATATTGCGTCACTATATCACTTATAACGTTATGTTGCTTCACTATATGAAGCGTAACGTTATATACTAGTACGTTATAACGCATAACGTTATATTGCATCACTATATGACGTATAACGTTATGGAGTATTACGTTTTAACGTATAACGTTATATACTATTACGTTATAACGCATAACGTTATATTGCATCACTATATCACTTATAACGTTATATTGCATCACGATATCACTTATAACGTTATATTGCATCACTATATGACGCATGACGTCATATACTATTACATTATAACTTATAACGTTATAGAGTATTACGCTATAACGTATGACTACATATTGTATCACTATATGACGAATAACGTCATATACTTTTACGTTATAACGTATAACGGTATATTGCATTACTATATGACGCATAACGTTATGGAGCATTACGTTACAACGTATAACGACATATTGCATGACTATGTGACGTATAACGTTATATACTATTGCGATAGAACCTATAACGTTATACTGCCTCACTATATGACGTATAACGATATATACTATTGCATTATAAGGTATAACGATATTTTGCATCAGTATATGACGAATAACGTCATATACTCTTACGTTATAACGTATAACGTTATATTGTATCACTGTATCACTTATAACGTTATATTGCACCACTATATGACGTATAACGTCATATACTATTACGTTGTAACCTATAACGTTGTACTGCATCACTATATGACGTATAACGTTATATACTATTACGTTATAAGATATAACGTTATATTGCATCATTATGTGACGTATAACGTCATATTCTATTACGTTACAACCAATAACGTTATACTGCATCACTATATGACGTATAACGTTATATACTATTACGTTATAAGGAATAAAGTTATATTACATCACTATATCACTTATAACGATATATACAATCCCTATATGACGTATAACGTTATGAACTATTACGTTATAACGTATAGAGTTATAGAGTATTACCTTATATCGTATAACGATTTATGCTATTACGTTATAACGCATAACGCTATATTGCATTACTATATCACTTATAACGTTATATTGCATCACTATATCACTTATAACGTTAAATAGCATCCCTACATGACGTATAACGTTGGGAACTATTACGTTATAACGTATAGCGTTATATTGCATCACTATATGACGTATAACGTTATGGAGTGTTACGTTTTAACGTATAACGTTATATTGCATTACTATATGACGTATAACGTTATGGCGTATTACGTTACAACGTATAACGATATATTGCATCACTATGTGACGTAGAACGTTATATACTATTACGTTATAACCTATAACGTTGTACTGCGTCACAATATGACGCATAACGACATATAATGTTATAACGTATAACGTTATATTGCATTACTATATGACGTATAACGTTATGGAGTATTACGTTACAACCTATAACGTTATACTGCGTCACTATATGATGTATAACGTTATATACTATTACGTTATAAGGTATAACGATATATTGCATCACTATATGAAGTATAACCTTATATACTATTACGTTATAAGGTATAACGTTATATTGCTTCACTATATGAAGTATAACCTTATATACTATTACATCATATGGTATAACGATATATTGCACCACTATATGACGTATAACGTCATATACTATTACGTTATAACCTATAATGTTGTACTGTATCACTATATGACGTATAACGTCATATACTATTACATTATAACGTAGAACGTTATGGAGTATTACCTTATAACTTATAACGATTTTTACTATTATGTCATAACGCATAACCCGATATTGCATCACTATATCACTTATAACGTTATATTGCATCACTATATGAAGTATAACCTTATATACTATTACGTTATAAGGTATAACGATATATTGCATCACTATATGGAGTATAACCTTATATACTATTACGTTATAAGGTATAACGACATATTGCATCACTATATGAAGTATAACCTTATATACTATTACATTATAAGGTATAACGATATATTGCACCACTATATGACGTATAACGTCATGTACCATTACGTTATATCCTATAACGATGTACTGCATCACTATATGACGTATAACGTTATGAACTATTACGTTATAACGTATAGCGTTATAGAGTATTACCTTATATCGTATAACGATGTATAATATTACGTTATAACGCATAACGTTATATTTCATCACTATATCACTTACAACGTTATATTGCATCACTATATGACGTATAACGTTATATACTATTACGTTATAAGGTATAACGTTATATTGCGTCACTATATCACTTATAACGTTATGTTGCTTCACTATATGAAGCGTAACGTTATATACTAGTACGTTATAACGCATAACGTTATATTGCATCACTATATGACGTATAACGTTATGGAGTATTACGTTTTAACGTATAACGTTATATACTATTACGTTATAACGCATAACGTTATATTGCATCACTATATCACTTATAACGTTATATTGCATCACGATATCACTTATAACGTTATATTGCATCACTATATGACGCATAACGTCATATACTATTACATTATAACTTATAACGTTATAGAGTATTACGCTATAACGTATGACTACATATTGTATCACTATATGACGAATAACGTCATACACTTTTACGTTATAACGTATAACGGTATATTGCATTACTATATGACGCATAACGTTATGGAGCATTACGTTACAACGTATAACGACATATTGCATGACTATGTGACGTATAACGTTATATACTATTGCGTTATAACCTATAACGTTATACTGCATCACTATTTGACATATAACGTTATATACTATTACGGTATAACGTATAACGATATATTGCATCACTATTTGACGTATTACGTTATATACTATTACGTTATAACGGATAACGATATATTTCATCACTATGTGACGTATAACGTTATATTGCATTACTATATGACGTATAACGTTATGGAGTATTACGTTTTAACGTATAACGTTAAATACTGTTACGTTATAACGGATAACGATATCTTTCATCACTATGTGACGTATAACGTTATATACTATTGCGTTAGAACCTATAACGTTATACTGCGTCTCTATATGACGTATAACGATATATACTATTACGATATAAGGTATAACGATATATTTCATCACTATGTGACGTATAACGGTAGATTGCATTACTATATGACGCATAACGTTATGGAGCATTACGTTACAACGTATAACGACATATTGCATCACTATATGACGTATAACGTTATATACTATTGCGTTATAACCTATAACGATGTACTGCATCACTATATGACGTATAACGTTGTATACTATTACGTTATAAGGTATAACGATATATTGCATCACTATATCACTTATAACGTTATATAGCATCCCTATATGACGTATAACGTTATGAACTATTACGTTATAACGTATAGCGTTGTAGAGTATTACCTTATAACGTATAACGATTTAAAATATTACATTATAACGCATAACGTTATATTGCATCACTATATCACTTATAACGTTATATTGCATCACTATATCACTTATAACGTTATATTGTACCACTATATCAGTTATAACGTTATATTGCATCACTATATCACATATAACGTTATATTGCACAGCTATATGACGTATACCGTCATATACTATTACGTTAGAACCTATAACGTTATACTGCGTCACTATATGACGTATAACGATATATACTATTACGTTATAAGGTATAACGATATAATGCATCACTATATGAAGTATAACCTTATATACTATTACGCTATAAGGTATAACAATATATTGCACCACTATATGACGTATAACGTTATGGAGTATTACGTTTTAACGTATAACGTTATATACTATTACGTTATAACGCATAACGTCATATTGCATCACTATATCACTTATAACGATATATTGCACCACTATATGACGTATAACGTCATATACTATTACGTTAGAACCTATAACGTCATGCTGCTTCACTATATGACGTATAACGATATATACTATCACGTTATAAGGTATAACGATATATTTCATCACTATGTGACGTATAACGTTATGTACTATTACGTTATAAGGTATAACGATGTAATGCATCACTATATGTAGTATAACCTTATATACTACTACGTTATAAGGTATAACAATATATTGCACCACTATGTGACGTATAACGTTATGGAGTATTACGTTTTAACGTATAACGTTATATACTATTACGTTATAACGCATAACGTTATATTGCATCACTATATCACTTATAACGTTATATTGCACAACTATTTGACGTATAACGTCGTATAATATTACGTTATAACCTAAAACGTTGTACCGCATCACTATATGACGTATAACGTTATATACTATTACGTTATAAGGTATAACGTTATATTGCATCACTATATCACTTATAACGTTATATAGCATCCCTATATGACGTATAACGATATGAACTATTACGTTATAACGTATAGCGTTGTAGAGTATCACCTTATATCGTATAACGATTTAAACTGTTACGTTATAACGCATAACGTTATATTGCATCACTATGTCACTTATAACGTTATATTGTACCACTATATCAGTTATAACGTTATATTGCATCACTATATCACTTATAACGATATATTGCACCACTATATGACGAATAGCGTCATATACTATTACGATAGAACCTATAACGCTATACTGCGTCACTATATGACGTATAACGATATATACTATTGCATTATAAGGTATAACGATATATTGCATCACTATATGAAGTATAACCTTATATACTATTACGCTATTAGGTATAACAATATATTGCACCACTATACGACGTATAACGTCGTATAATATTACGTTATAACCTATAACGTTGTACTGCATAACTATATGACGTATAACGTTATAAACTATTACGTTATAAGGCATAACGTCATATTGCATCACTATATCACTTATAACGATATACTGCATCACTATATGACTCATAACATGATATACTATTACATTATAACGTATAAAGTTATAGAGTATAACGCTATAACGTATGACTACATATTGCACCACTATATGACGTATAACGTCATATACTATTACGTTAGAACCTATAACGTTATACTGCCTCACTATATGACGTATAACGATATATACTATTGCATTATAAGGTATAACGATATTTTGCATCAGTATATGACGAATAACGTCATATACTCTTACGTTATAACGTATAACGTTATATTGTATCACTATATGACGTATAACGTTATGAACTATTACGTTAAAACGTATAGAGTTATAGAGCATTACCTTATATCGTATAACGATTTATGCTATTACGTTATAACGCATAACGCTATATTGCATTACTATATCACTTATAACGTTATATTGCATCACTATATCACTTATAACGTTAAATAGCATCCCTGCATGACGTATAACGTTGTGAACAATTACGTTATAACGTATAGCGTTATATTGCATCACTATATGACATATAACGTTATGGAGTGTTACGTTTTAACGTATAACGTTATATTGCATTACTAAATGACGTATAACGTTATGGAGTATTACGTTACAACGTATAACGATATATTGCATCACTATGTGACGTATAACGATATATATTATTACGTTATAACGCATAAAGTTATATTGCATCACTATATCACTTATAACGTTATATTGCACCACTATATGACGTATAACGTCATATACTATTACGTTGTAACCTATAACGTTGTACTGCATCTCTATATGACGTATAACGTTATATACTATTACGTTATAATGCATAACGTTATATTGCATCACTATATGACGTATAACGTTATGGAGTATTACGTTTCAACGTATAACGTTATATACTATTACGGTATAACGGATAACGATATATTTATCACTATGTGACGTATAACGTTATATACTATTACTTTAGAAACTATAACGTTATACTGCGTCACTGTATGACGTATAACGTTATATACTATTACGTCATAAGGTATAACGATATATTGCATTACTATATGAAGTAAAACCTTATATACTACTACGTTATAAGGTATAACGATATATTGCTTGACTATATGAAGTATAACCTTATATACTATTACATTATAAGGGATAACGATATATTGCACCACTATATGTCGTATAGCGTCCCATAATATTACGTTATAAACTATAACGTTGTACTGCATCACTATATGATGTATAACGTTATATACTATTACTCTATAAGGTATAACGTTATATTGCAACACTATATCACTTATAACGTTATATTGCATCAGTACATGACGTATAAAGTTATGGAGTATTACGTTTTAACGTATAACGTTATATTGCATTACTATATGACGTATAACGTTTTGGAGTATTACGTTACAACGTATAACGATATATTGCATCACTATGTGACGTATAACGTTATATACTATTACGTTATAACCTATAACGTTGTACCGCATCACTATTTGACGTATAACGTTATATGCTATTACGTTATAAGGTATAACGTTATATTGCGTCACTATATCACTTATATCGTTATATTGCTTCACTATATGAAGCGTAACGTTATATACTAGCACGTTATAACGCATAACGTTATATTGCATCACTATATGACGTATAACGTTCTATACTATTACGTTATAATGCATAACGTTATATTGCATCACTATATGACGTATAACGTTATGGAGTATTACGTTTTAACGTATAACGTTATATACTATTACGTTATAACGGATAACGATATATTTCATCACTATGTGACGTATAACGTTATATACTATTACGTTATAAGGTATAACGATATATTGCACCACTATATGAGGTATAACGTTATGGAGTATTACGTTTTAACGTATAACGTTATATACTATTACGTTAGAACCTATAACGTTATACTGCGTCACTATATGACGTATAGCGATATATACTATTACGTTATAAGGTATAACGTTATATTGCATCACTATATCACTTATAACGTTATATTGCTTCACTATATGAAGCGTAACGTTATATACCAGCACGTTATAACGCATAACGTTAAATTGCATCACTATATCACTTATAACGTTATATTGTACCACTATATGACGTATAACGTCATATACTATTACGTTGTAACCTATAACGTTGTACTGCATCACTATATGACGTATAACGTTATATGCTATTACGTTATAAGGTATAACGTTATATTGCATCATTATGTGACGTATAACGTTCTATACTATTACGTTATAATGCATAACGTTATATTGCATCACTATATGACGTATAACGTTATGGAGTATTACGTTTTAACGTATAACGTTATATACTATTACGTTATAACGGATAACGATATATTTCATCACTATGTGACGTATAACGTTATATACTATTACGTTATAAGGTATAACGATATAATGCATCACTATATGAAGTATAACCTTATATACTATTACGTTATAAGGTATAACAATATATTGCACCACTATATGAGGTATAACGTTATGGAGTATTACGTTTTAACGTGTAACGTTATATACTATTACGTTATAACGCATAACGTTATATTGCATCACTATATCACTTATAACGTTATATTGTACCACTATATGACGTATAACGTCATATACTATTACGTTAGAACCTATAACGTTATACTGCGTCACTATATGACGTATAACGATATATACTATTACGTTATAAGGTATAACGATATATTGCATCACTATATGAAGTATAACCTTATATACTATTACGCTATAAGGTATAACAATATATTGCAACACTATATGACGTATAACGTCATATAATATTATATGATTATAACCTATAACGTTGTACCGCATCACTATATGACGTATAACGTTATATACTATTACGTTATAAGGTATAACTATATATTGCATTACTATATCAGTTATAACGTTAGATTGCATCACTATATCACTTATAACGTTAAATAGCATCCCTATTTGACGTATAACGTTGTGAACTATTACGTCATAACGTATAGCGTTATATTGCATCACTATATGGCGTATAACGTTATGGAGTATTACGTTTTAACGTATAACGTTATATTGCATTACTATATGACGTACAATGTTATGGAGTATTACGATACAACGTATAGCGATATACTGCATCACTATGTGACGTATAACGTTGTATACTATTACGTTACGACGTATAACGATATATTGCATCACTATATGACGTATAACGTTATATACTATTACGTTATAAGGTATAACGTTATATTGCATCACTATATCACTTATAACGTTATATTGCATCACTATATGACGCATAACGTCATATACCATTGCATTATAGCTTATAACGTTATAGAATATTACGCTATAACGTATGACTACATATTGCAGCACTATATGACGAATAACGTTATAAGCTATTACGTTATAATGCATAACGTTATATTGCATCACTATATGCCGTATAACGTTATATACTATTACGTTATAACGGATAACGATATATTTCATCACTATGTGACGTATAACGTTATATACTATTACGTTATTACCTATAACGTTATACTGCATCACTATATGACGAATAACGTAATATACTGTTACGTTATAACGTATATCGTTATGTTGCATTACTATATGCCGCATAACGTTATGGAGCATTACGTTACAACGTATAACGACATATTGCATGACTATGTGACGTATAACGTTCTACACTATTACGTTATAACGCATAACGTTATATTGCATCACTATATGACGTGTAACGTTATATACTATTACGTTATAAGGTATAACGTTATATTGCATCACTATATGACGGATAACGTTATGGAGAATTACGTTTCAACGTATAACGTTATATACTATTACGGTATAACGGATAACGATATATTTATCACTATGTGACGTATATCGTTATATACTATTACTTTAGAACCTATAACGTTATACTGCGTCACTGTATGACGTATAACGTTATATACTATTACGTTATAAGGTATAACGATATATTGAATTACTATATGACGTATAACGTTTTGGAGTATTACGTTACAACGTATAACGATATATTGCATCACTATGTGACATATAACGTTATATACTATTACGTCATAACCTATAAGGTTGTACTGCGTCACAATATGACGCATAACGACATATACTGTTATAACGTATAACGTTATATTGCATTACTATATGACGTATAACGTTATGAAGTATTACGTTACAACCTATAACGTTATACTGCGTCACTATATGACGTATAACGTTATATACTATTACGTTATAAGGTATAACAGTATATTGCATCACTATACGAAGTTTAACCTTATATACTATTACATTATAAGGTATAACGATATATTGCACCACTATATGAAGTATAACCTTATATACTATTACATTATAAGGTATAACGATATATTGCACCACTATATGTCGTATAACGTCATATACTATTACGTTATAACCTATAACGTTATATTGCATCACTATATGACGTATATCGTTATATACTATTACGTTATAACCTATAACGTTGTACTGCATCACTATATGACGTATAACGTTATATACTATTACGTTATAACGTATAACGATATGTTGCATCACTATTTTACGTATAACGTTATGAAGTATTACGTTGTAATGTATAACGACATATTGCATGACTATGTGACGTATAACGTTATATACTATTGCGTTATAACCTATAACGCTATACTGCATCACTATATGACGTATAACGTTATATACTATTACGTTATAACGTATAACGATATATTGCATCACTATTTGACGTATAACGTTATATACTATTACGTTATAATGCATAACGTTGATTAACTATATGATGTATAACGTTATATACTATTACGTTATAAGGTATAACGATATATTGCATCACTATATGAAGTTTAACCTTATATACTATTACATTATAAGGTATAACGGTATATTGCACCACTATATGTCGTATAACGTCATATACTATTACGTTATAACCTATAACGTTATATTGCATCACTATATGACGTATATCGTTATATACTATTACGTTATAAGGTATAACGATATATTGCATCACTATATGAAGTACATCCTTATATACTAATACGTTATAACGCATAACGTTATATTGCATCACTATATCACTTATAACGTTATATTGCATCACTATATGACGTATAACGTTATATAATATTATGTTATAAGGTATAACGACATAATGCACCACTATATCACTTATAACGTTATATTGCATCACTATATCACTTATAACGTTATATTGTACCACTATATGACGTATAACGTCATATACTATTACGTTATAACCTATAACGTTGTACTGCATCACTATATGACGTATAACGTTATATACTATTACGTTATAAGGTATAACGGTATGCTGCATCACTATGTAACGTATGACGTTTTATAGCATCCCTATATGACGAATAACGTTATGAACTACTACGTTATAACGTATAGCGTTATAGAGTATTACCTTGTATCGTATAACGGTTTATATTATTACGTTATAACCCATAACGTTATATTGCATCACTATATCACTTATAACGTTATATTGCATCACTATATGACGTATAACGTTATATACTATTATGTTATAAGGTATAACGATACAATGCACCACTATATCACTTATAACGTAATATTGCATCACTATATCACTTATAACGTTATATTGTACCACTATATGACGTATAACGTCATATACTATTACGTTATAACCTATAACGTTGTACTGCATCACTATATGACGTATAACGTTATATACTATTACGTTATAACGGATAGCGATATATTTCATCACTATGTGACGTATAACGTTATATAGTATTACGTTATTACCTGTAACATTATACTGCATCACTACATGACGTATAACGTCATATACTGTTATAACTTGTAACGTTATATTGCATGACTATATGACGTATAACGTTATGTATTATCACGTTACAACGTATAACGATATATTGCATCACTATGTGACATATAACGTTATATGCTATTACGTTATAAGGTATAACGATATATTGCATCACTATATCACTTGTAACGTTATATTGCACCACTATATGACGTATAACGTCATATACTATTACGTTATAACGTATAATGATGTACTGCATCACTATATGACGTATAACGTTTATACCATTACGTTATAACTTATAACAATATATTGCATCACTATATGAAGTATAACCTTATATATTATTACGTTATAACGCATAACGCTATTGCATCACTATATCACTAATTATGCTATATTGCATCACTATGTGACGTATAACGTCATATTCTGTTACGTTATAACGTATAACGTTATATTGCATCACTATATCACTTATAATGTTATATTGCATCACTATATGATGTATAACGTTTATACTATTAGGTTATAACTTATAACATTATATTGCATCACTATATGAAGTATAACCTTATATACTATTACGTTATAAGGTATAACGATATATTGCATCACTATATGAAGTATAACGTTATATACTATTACGTTATTACGTCTAACGCTATTTGCATCACTATATGACGTATAACGTTATATACTATTACGTTATAAGGTATAACGGTATGCTGCATCACTATGTAACGTATGACGTTTTATAGCATCCCTATATGACGAATAACGTTATGAACTACTACGTTATAACGTATAGCGTTATAGAGTATTACCTTATATCGTATAACGGTTTATATTATTACGTTATAACCCATAACGTTATATTGCATCACTATATCACTTATAACGGTATATTGCATCACTATAATACGTATAACGTCATATACCGTTACGTTATAACGTATAACGTTATTTTGCATCACTATATCACTTATAACGTTATATTGCATCACTATATGACGCATAACTTTATATACTATTCGTTATAAGGTATAACGATATATTGCATCACTATGTGACGTATGACGTTATATTTCACCACTATATGACGCATAACGTTTATACTATTACGTTATCACGTATAACGTTATACTGCGTCACTATATGGCGTATAACGTTATATACTATTACGTTATAAGGTATAACGTTATATTGCTTCACTATATGAAGTATAACCTTATATACTATTACATTATATGGTATAACGATATATTGCACCACTATATGACGTATAACGTCATATACTATTACGTTATAACCTATAACGTTGTACTGCATCACTATATGACGTATAACGTCATATACTATTACATTATAACGTAGAACGTTATGGAGTATTACCTTATAACTTATAACGATTTATACTATTATGTTATAGCGCATAACGCTATATTGCATCACTATATCACTTATAACGTTATATTGCATCACTATATGAAGTATAACCTTATATACTATTACGTTATAAGGTATAACGATATATTGCATCACTATATGGAGTATAACCTTATATACTATTACGTTGTAACCTATAACGTTGTACTGCATTACTATATGACGTATAACGTTATATGCTATTACGTTTTAACGTATAACGTTATATTGCATTACTATATGACGTACAACGTTATGGGGTATTACGATACAACGTATAACGATATATTGCATCACTATATGACGTATAACGTTATATACTATTACGTTATAAGGTATAGCGTTATATTGCATCACTATATCACTTACAACGTTATATTGCATCACTATATCACTTATAACGTTATATTGCACCGCTATATGACGTATAACGTCATATACTACTACGTTATAACCTATAACGTTGTACTGCATCACTATATGACGTATAACGTTATATACTGTTACGTTATAAGATATAACGTTATATTGCATCACTATATCACTTATAGCGTTATATTGCATCACTATATGACGTATAACGTTATATACTATTACGTTATAACGTATAGCGATATATTTCATCACTATATCATAACTATGTGACACTATGTGACGGATAACGTTATATACTATTACGCTATTACCTATAACGTTATACTGCATCATTATATGACGTATAACGTCATGTACTGTTATAACGTATAACGTTATATTGCATGACTATATGACGTATAACGTTATGGAGTATTACGTTACAACGTATAACGATATATTGCATCACTATGTGACATATAACGTTATATACTATTACGTTATAAGGTATAACGTTATATTGCACCACTCTATAACTTATAACGTTATATAGCATCCCTATTTGACGTATAACGTTATGAACTATTACGTTATAACCTCTAGTGTTATAGAGTATTACCTTATATCGTATAACGATTTTCACTATTACTTATAACGCATAACGCTATATTGCATCACTATATGAAGTATAACCTTATATACTATTACGTTATAAGGTATAACGATATATTATTTCACTATATGAAGTATAACTTTATATACTATTACGTTATAAGGTATAACGATATATTGCACCACTATATGACGAATAACTTCATATTCTATTACGTTACAACCAATAACGTTATACTGCGTCACTATATGACATATAACGTTATATACTATTACGTTATAAGGAATAACGTTATATTGCATCACTATATCACTTATAGCGTTATATTGCATCACTATATGAAGTATAACGTTATATACTAGTACGTTATAACGCATAACGTTATATTGCATCACTATATCACTTATAACGTTATATTGCATCACTATATCACTTATAACGTTATATTGCATTACTATATCACTTATAACGTTATATTGCACCGCTATATGACGTATGACGTCATATACTACTACGTTATTACCTATAACGTTGTACTGCATCACTATATGACGTATAACGTTATATACCGTTACGTTATAAGGTATAACGTTATATTGCATCACTATATCACTTATGACGTTATATTGCACCACTATATGACGTATAACGTCATATACTATTACGTTATAAGGTATAACGTTATATTGCATCACTATATCACTTATGACGTTATATTGCACCACTATATGACGTATAACGTCATATACTATTACGTTATAAGGTATAACGTTATATTGCATCATTATGTGACGTATAACGTTCTATACCATTACGTTATAATGCATAACGTTATATTGCATTACTATATGACGTATAACGTTTTGGAGTATTACGTTACAACGTATAACGATATATTGCATCACTATGTGACGTATAACGTTACATAATATTACGTTATAACCTATAATGTTGTACTGTGTCACAATATGACGCATAACGACATATACTGTTATAACGTATAACGTTATATTGCATTACTATATGACGTATAACGTTATGGGGTATTACGTTAGAACCTATAACGTTATACTGCGTCACTATATGACGTATAACGTTATATACTATTACGTTAGAAGGTATAACAATATATTGCATCACTATATGAAGTATAACCTTATATACTATTACATTATATGGTATAACGATATATTGCACCACTATATGACGTATAACGTCATATACTATTATATTATAACCTATAACGTTGTACTGCATCACTATATTACGTATAACGTCATATCCTATTACATTATAACGTAGAACGTTATATTGCATCATTATGTGACGTATAACGTTCTATACTATTACGTTATAATGCATAACGTTATATTGCATCACTATATCACTTATAATGTTATATTGCATCACTATATGATGTATAACGTTTATACTATTAGGTTATAACTTATAACATTATATTGCATCACTATATGAAGTATAACCTTATATACTATTACGTTATAAGGTATAACGATATATTGCATCACTATATCACTTATAATGTTATATTGCATCACTATATGATGTATAACGTTTATACTATTAGGTTATAACTTATAACATTATATTGCATCACTATATGAAGTATAACCTTATATACTATTACGTTATAAGGTATAACGATATATTGCATCACTATATGAAGTATAACGTTATATACTATTACGTTATTACGTCTAACGCTATTTGCATCACTATATGACGTATAACGTTATATACTATTACGTTATAAGGTATAACGGTATGCTGCATCACTATGTAACGTATGACGTTTTATAGCATCCCTATATGACGAATAACGTTATGAACTACTACGTTATAACGTATAGCGTTATAGAGTATTACCTTATATCGTATAACGGTTTATATTATTACGTTATAACCCATAACGTTATATTGCATCACTATATCACTTATAACGGTATATTGCATCACTATAATATGTATAACGTCATATACCGTTACGTTATAACGTATAACGTTATTTTGCATCACTATATCACTTATAACGTTATATTGCATCACTATATGACGCATAACATTATATACTATTCGTTATAAGGTATAACGATATATTGCATCACTATGTGACGTATGACGTTATATTTCACCACTATATGACGCATAACGTTTATACTATTACGTTATCATGTATAACGTTATACTGCGTCACTATATGACGTATAACGTTATATACTATTACGTTATAAGGTATAACGTTATATTGCTTCACTATATGAAGTATAACCTTATATACTATTACATTATATGGTATAACGATATATTGCACCACTATATGACGTATAACGTCATATACTATTACGTTATAACCTATAACGTTGTACTGCATCACTATATGACGTATAACGTCATATACTATTACATTATAACGTAGAACGTTATGGAGTATTACCTTATAACTTATAACGATTTATACTATTATGTTATAGCGCATAACGCTATATTGCATCACTATATCACTTATAACGTTATATTGCATCACTATATGAAGTATAACCTTATATACTATTACGTTATAAGGTATAACGATGTATTGCATCACTATATGGAGTATAACCTTATATACTATTACGTTATAAGGTATAACGATATATTGCACCACTTTATGACGTATAACGTCATATACTATTACGTTACAACCAATAACGTTATACTGCGTCACTATATGACGTATAACGTTATATACTATTACGTTATAAGGTATAACGTTATATTGCATCACTTTATCACTTATACCGTTATATAGCACCACTATATGACGTATAACGTCATATACTATTACGTTGTAACCTATAACGTTGTACTGCATCACTATATGACGTATAACGTTATATGCTATTACGTTTTAACGTATAACGTTATATTGCATTACTATATGACGTACAACGTTATGGGGTATTACGATACAACGTATAACGATATATTGCATCACTATATGACGTATAAACTTATATACTATTACGTTATAAGGTATAGCGTTATATTGCATCACTATATCACTTACAACGTTATATTGCATCACTATATCACTTATAACGTTATATTGCACCGCTATATGATGTATAACGTCATATACTACTACGTTATAACCTATAACGTTGTACTGCATCACTATATGACGTATAACGTTATATACTGTTACGTTATAAGATATAACGTTATATTGCATCACTATATCACTTATAGCGTTATATTGCATCACTATATGACGTATAACGTTATATACTATTACGTTATAACGTATAGCGATATATTTCATCACTATATCATAACTATGTGACACTATGTGACGGATAACGTTATATACTATTACGTTATTACCTATAACGTTATACTGCATCATTATATGACGTATAACGTCATATACTGTTATAACGTATAACGTTATATTGCATGACTATGTGACGTATAACGTTATGGAGTATTACGTTACAACGTATAACGATATATTGCATCACTATGTGACATATAACGTTATATGCTATTACGTTATAAGGTATAACGTTATATTGCATCACTATATCACTTATAACGTTATATTGCACCACAATATGGCGTATAACGTCATATACTATTACGTTATAACCTATAACGATGTACTGCATCACTAAATGACGTATAACGTTATATACTTGTCGGAGATGTAGAGACATCGAGCCTTTCTTTTGGAAGATTTCTCAATATTTGGGCTCGGGGTGACATAACTGGTCGCCGAACGTAGCCACGGTCACGGGATGAACGAAATGTTTTACAAAGGAGGTTCCAGTGTTAACGGATACGCTGTATAAACAATCAAGTCTTGATCAGGAGCAATGCTGGTTTATGTGGAACTGCCTAGTTACGGCGCTTGGGAATTTGTTGATATTCCCGATCGATATGTATTTGATATATGTTACTGTATCTGTCTTTTATTTTGCAATCTCCTTGGAGAGTTTACTGTCATCGTCTTGGAGTCAGTCTTAGAGAAACCCTGTGCCTGAGTGAACGTGTCAGTGTGCTATCAAAAATATATTAAAACGTACAGAAAGTTTCCCGTTGACCGTGGATTCGTTACAGAACCCAAGAATATTATTAAAAGCATTTGTTTACTTATTAACATCATGATGGCAAATGCTAACGAAGAATCGTCTCGCGCTCGAAATCCAAACGACAATACGACATCAGAAGTGGGATACGTGCCGTTTATTACTATGCAAGAGCATTTGACTGTTATGCGAGAGTTGATTCAGACGCTAGTGCAAAAACCGAAAGAAGAACCTAAAAAAATTATCGCTTCCGCGCTTTAATCCTGAAATTGCGGGTTCTGACTCAGCTGCATGGTGTGCAGTTGTTAATTTGTATATGAAAGAGAATCCTTTACAAGGCAGTGCGTTGTTTTCTGCTTTAAGTAGCGCACTGGAAGGATCAGCAGCACAATGGCTTACGCAAGTGCTAGTAGGTAGAGAAGTTACCTGGACAAAATTTAAAGACCTATTTATTGCGCGTTTTGGTGGTAGAGAAACAGCAACTTCGGCGTTAATGAAAATGTCCAACGAAAAACCACTGAAGGATGAAACCTTGGGAGCATTTGGAATTCGTCTTCGCTCTCTCTTGAAAGCGAGGTGGGAAAATTCAACTATAGCTGAGGTGATCAATGCTTCTGTCCTTTTCCAATTGGCTTCGCATGATCAACGAATTGAGCGAATAGCACTTACAACTGATATCAAGACAGAGGATCAATTTCTAAGTGAAATGAGAGCATTCTCCTTTGCGAAGAAGAGGTCTGTGTCTTCGTCGGATAACTCTTCTGCGGCTCCTGAGGCAAAACGATATAAGATTTCTGATTTCTACCGAAACAAATGTCATTACTGTGGTAACTACGGTCATAAAGTAGAGGATTGTCAGAGAAGAATAAAATTTGGAAAGCAGAAGAACATACAGAACTCGGAGGAAAGGCTAGCTCGGAGGAAAGCTACATCATCAAAAGTGACATGCTTTAAGTGTCGCGAGGAGGGACATATTGCGCCTTATTGTCCGCTGTTGCGGAAGGGGAAAAATAACAATAATACACCAAAGGGAAGCAATGATTATAATAATGAGCGTCGGGTCGACTTCTGTGTTACGGAAACTTCAATGGGTAGATTAACTCATCTGGCTGAGTCGTTTCCATTTTATTTTGATTCTGGAGCAGAGTGTTCGCTGATTAAAGAATCTGTGGCTTTGAGATTTTCCGGTAAAAGAGAGACGAATGTAGTAGTGATGCGAGGAATAGGAAATACTACCATTAAGAGTACTTTACAAATTTTGTCTGTTGTGTGTATTAACGAATTTACGTTGGAGATAGTTTTCCATGTCCTTGCTGATAAATATTTAAAATATGACATAATGATTGGTCGTGAAATTTTGAGCCGGGGTTTTGATATAAAAATCACTCAAAATAGTGTTGCTATTAGTAGAACAAAAGTAATTAAAGTAATTAATGTGTGTAATAAAGGCACTAAAAATGAGATTAATATTAATGATGTTGATACTGAAGTTATAGGAGAAGATAAAAGCCGATTAATTTCTGTTCTTGAAAAATTTAAAGATTCATTTATTACGGGTTTTCCACGTGTTCGTGTGAATACGGGCCAAATGGAGATACGATTGATTGATCCTAATGTCACAGTACAAAGAAGTCCTTATAGACTTAGTGAGGAAGAGCGTAGGCTTGTTCGTGAAAGAATAAACAAATTAATGGAAGCAGAAATTATTCGGCCCAGTAATTCTCCTTTTGCCAGCCCTATATTACTTGTTAAAAAGAAAGATGGCTCAGATAGATTATGTGTAGACTACCGGGAGTTAAATAAAAATACGGTTGCGGATCGGTATCCTTTACCACTTATTGCAGATCAGATTGCGAGGTTGAGACAGGCTAAATACTTTATAAGTCTGGATATGGCTAGTGGTTTCCACCAAATCCCTATTCATCCTAATTCGGCAGGGTTTACAGCGTTTGTTACCCCAGATGGACAATACGAGTATGTGACAATGCCGTTTGGGTTGAAAAATGCTCCATCTGTTTTCCAAAGAGCCATTTTCAAAGCTTTAGGTGAACTTGCTTATTCGTATGTTATTGTATATTTGGACGATGTTTTGATTATTGCTGATACGATAGATCAAGCTTTAAAAAGATTGGATATCGTGTTGAAAACTCTTGTGGAAGCTGGTTTTTCTTTTAACTTCGCAAAATGCTCTTTCCTAAAAACAACAGTACTCTATTTAGGATATGTAATTCATAACGGGGAGGTAAGCCCGAACCCGGGAAAGATACAAGCTTTGAGTTCTTTACCCCCTCCAACGACAGTCACACAGCTTAGACAGTTTATTGGACTGGCTTCTTACTTCCGAAAATTTATTCCAAAATTTTCACAAATAATGAAGCCTTTATATGCACTCACTTCCAGTAATAAGAACATAAATTGGACAGATTGGCACGAAAGCATAAGACAAAAGGTAATTTCTATATTGACTGATGCGCCAGTGTTGATTATATTTGATCCAAAATATCCAATAGAGTTACATACTGATGCAAGTATGGATGGATATGGGGCTATTCTTATGCAAAAGGTAGAAGGTAAGAACAGAGTAGTAGAATATTTTAGCAAAAGAACTAGCCCTGCGGAATCTAGGAACCATTCATATGAATTAGAGACGTTGGCGGAAGTGAATGCTGTTAAGCATTTCCGTCACT
The DNA here is from genome assembly GCF_024516045.1 of Bombus affinis. Taxonomy (NCBI): domain Eukaryota; kingdom Metazoa; phylum Arthropoda; class Insecta; order Hymenoptera; family Apidae; genus Bombus; species Bombus affinis. The sequence continues at coordinate 110,374 of NW_026108889.1, read as the reverse complement.
ATTTACACGGACGAGAATTTCTTGTTGTAACTGATTGCAATTCTTTAAAAGCATCAAGTAAAAAGGTGAATTTAAATGATAGAGTACACAGGTGGTGGGCTTATCTACAAACCTTCAATTTTGACATTGTATATCGAGAAGGTAAACGTATGACTCACGTAGATTTCTTTTCACGGAACCCCATAGAAATAGAACGAATTAAAAATAACAAAATTAAAGAAAAAGAGATTAATTTGACTGAAATTTCTGAAGGATGGTTGTTAGTGGAGCAACGTCGTGATCATCAAATTTTGGAGATTGTAACAAAGTTGCAAAATGATGAACTCACAGAGGACATTGCGAGTACATATGAATTACGGTCTGGTACTCTTTATCGTAAGATACAAAGGAAAGGCAAGACTCTATGTTTACCTATAGTTCCTAGAGGTTTTAGATGGTCCGTTATCAACCATGTACATCAATCAATTATGCACTTAGGTTGGGATAAAACGCTTGAGAAGTTATACGAGTATTACTGGTTCGAAGGAATGGCGAAATATGTTCGCAAATTCGAAGAGAACTGTCATGCTTGTCAGGTTTCTAAAGCAAGTTCGGGCAAACCACAAGCCGAACTCCACCCTATACCTAAGACCAGCATACCTTGGCATACGGTGCACATGGACATAACGGGTAAGTTGAGTGGAAAAAGTGATTTAAAGGAATATGTCATTGTTTTGATTGATGCTTTTACAAAATTTGTGTATTTACATCATACTCGTAAAATAGATTCTTTAAATACAGTAAAGGCGCTTAAGTCAGCAATATTTTTATTCGGCAGTCCTTACCGAGTTATAGCGGATCAGGGTAGATGTTTTACTGGTAAGGAATTTCAGGATTTTTGTCAAAGTAAACATATTAAACTTCACTTAATAGCTACCGGTGTTAGTAGGGCCAATGGTCAGGTGGAGCGTGTCATGGGAACCTTGAAAAACATGTTTACAACTGTGGAAACGACTGGTCGATCTTGGCAAGAGGCGATTGGTGAAATACAATTGGCTTTAAATTGCACCACCAATCGTGTGACTAAATCAAGTCCTTTGGAATTACTAATTGGGAAAACAGCAAGACCTTATGGTTTATTGCTTCCCGATGACTTTGAAGAAAAGGAAGTAGATATCTCCAATGTAAGACAGCAGGCTATACAAAACATAGAGTCAAACGCTAGATATGATAAGGAAAGATTTGATAAAACTAAGGCCAATATAGTTAAATTTAATCTTGGAGACTTTGTATTACGTAAAAATGAAGAAAGAAATCAAACAAAATTAGATCCTAAGTACAGGGGTCCATTTATAATAGCAGAGATTTTGGAAGAAGATAGATATATTTTAAAAACGATGGATGGCAAACGGTCGTATAAGTACAGTCATGATAAGTTAAGGAAAATGCCAGATGGTTGTATTCCTGCTGAGTTGGATGTGTGTAGTGATGATATCGGCAACGACAGTGACGATTGAGGTACAGTGATTGAGAAGGAATGTTTTGATCATAACATTTCACACACGCCCAATGTGGTGTTGTGAAGTAATTTAGTGTTTCACACACGCCCAATGTGGTGTTGTGAAGTAATTTGGTGTTTCACACACGCCCAATGTGGTGTTGTGAAGTAATTTGGTGTTTCACACACGCCCAGTGTGGTGTTGTGAAGTAATTTGGTGTTCACACACCGCCCAGTGTGGTGTTGTGAAGTAATTTGGTGTTTCACACACGCCCAGTGTGGTGTTGTGAAGTAATTTGGTGTTTCACACACGCCCAGTGTGGTGTTGTGATATAATTTGGTATATTCATGTATAAGAGTAGTACTGTGATGTGTTCTGGTGAGAGATTGAGAAGTCTAATGACTGGAGGATTAGAGGATGCAACTAAATAACAGTTTTGGAGAAAGACATTGTAATATGACAGATTGTTGTTTATGTTTGTTAACAAATATTTAGTAAGAATCTTTGTTGTTGTGGTGGACCCTTGGCTTATTAGAATGTTTTGTTAAATTATAAAAGATGTTAAATTGAGTCTAATGTTAAGAAAACCGAATATTTTAGATGCACCCGAGGACGGGTGATTGTCAGGATGGCCGTGTCGGAGATGTAGAGACATCGAGCCTTTCTTTTGGAAGATTTCTCAATATTTGGGCTCGGGGTGACATAACTGGTCGCCGAACGTAGCCACGGTCACGGGATGAACGAAATGTTTTACAAAGGAGGTTCCAGTGTTAACGGATACGCTGTATAAACAATCAAGTCTTGATCAGGAGCAATGCTGGTTTATGTGGAACTGCCTAGTTACGGCGCTTGGGAATTTGTTGATATTCCGATCGATATGTATTTGATATATGTTACTGTATCTGTCTTTTATTTTGCAATCTCCTTGGAGAGTTTACTGTCATCGTCTTGGAGTCAGTCTTAGAGAAACCCTGTGCCTGAGTGAACGTGTCAGTGTGCTATCAAAAATATATTAAAACGTACAGAAAGTTTCCCGTTGACCGTGGATTCGTTACAGAACCCAAGAATATTATTAAAAGCATTTGTTTACTTATTAACATCATGATGGCAAATGCTAACGAGAATCGTCTCGCGCTCGAAATCCAAACGACAATACGACATACTATTACGTTATAAGGTATAACGTTATATTGCACCACTCTATAACTTATAACGTTATATAGCATCCCTATTTGACGTATAACGTTATGAACTATTACGTTATAACCTCTAGTGTTATAGAGTATTACCTTATATCGTATAACGATTTTTCACTATTACTTATAACGCATAACGCTATATTGCATCACTATATGAAGTATAACCTATATTACTATTACGTTATAAGGTATAACGATATTTTATTTCACTATATGAAGTATAACTTTATATACTATTACGTTATAAGGTATACGATATATTGCACCACTATATGACGAATAACTTCATATTCTATTACGTTACAACCAATAACGTTATACTGCGTCACTATATGACATATAACGTTATATACTATTACGTTATAAGGAATAACGTTATATTGCATCACTATATCACTTATAGCGTTATATTGCATCACTATATGAAGTATAACGTTATATACTAGTACGTTATAACGCATAACGTTATATTGCATCACTATATCACTTATAACGTTATATTGCATCACTATATCACTTATAACGTTATATTGCATTACTATATCACTTATAACGTTATATTGCCACCGCTATATGACGTATGACGTCATATACTACTACGTTATTACCTATAACGTTGTACTGCATCACTATATGACGTATAACGTTATATACCGTTACGTTATAAGGTATAACGTTATATTGCATCACTATATCACTTATGACGTTATATTGCACCACTATATGACGTATGACGTCATATACTACTACGTTATTACCTATAAAGTTGTACTGCATCACTATATGACGTATAACGTTATATACCGTTACGTTATAAGGTATAACGTTATATTGCATCACTATATCACTTATGACGTTATATTGCACCACTATATGACGTATAACGTCATATACTATTACGTTATAAGGTATAACGTTATATTGCATCATTATGTGACGTATAACGTTCTATACCATTACGTTATAATGCATAACGTTATATTGCATTACTATATGACGTATAACGTTTTGGAGTATTACGTTACAAACGTATAAAACGATATATTGCATCACTATGTGACGTATAACGTTACATAATATTACGTTATAACCTATAATGTTGTACTGCGTCACAATATGACGCATAACGACATATACTGTTATAACGTATAACGTTATATTGCATTACTATATGACGTATAACGTTATGGGGTATTACGTTAGAACCTATACGTTATACTGCGTCACTATATGACGTATAACGTTATATACTATTACGTTAGAAGGTATAACAATATATTGCATCACTATATGAAGTATAACCTTATATACTATTACATTATATGGTATAACGATATATTGCACCACTATATGACGTATAACGTCATATACTATTATATTATAACCTTTAACGTTGTACTGCATCACTATATTACGTATAACGTCATATACTATTACATTATAACGTAGAACGTTATATTGCATCATTATGTGACGTATAACGTTCTATACTATTACGTTATAATGCATAACGTTATATTGCATCACTATATCACTTATAATGTTATATTGCATCACTATATGATGTATAACGTTTATACTATTAGGTTATAACTTATAACATTATATTGCATCACTATATGAAGTATAACCTTATATACTATTACGTTATAAGGTATAACGATATATTGCATCACTATATGAAGTATAACGTTATATACTATTACGTTATTACGTCTAACGCTATTTGCATCACTATATGACGTATAACGTTATATACTATTACGTTATAAGGTATAACGGTATGCTGCATCACTATGTAACGTATGACGTTTTATGGCATCCCTATATGACGAATAACGTTATGAACTACTACGTTATAACGTATAGCGTTATAGAGTATTACCTTATATCGTATAACGGTTTATATATTACGTTATAACCCATAACGTTATATTGCATCACTAAATCACTTATAACGGTATATTGCATCACTATAATACGTATAACGTCATATACCGTTACGTTATAACGTATAACGTTATTTTGCATCACTATATCACTTATAACGTTATATTGCATCACTATATGACGCATAACGTTTATACTATTACGTTATCATGTATAACGTTATACTGCGTCACTATATGACGTATAACGTTATATACTATTACGTTATAAGGTATAACGTTATATTGCTTCACTATATGATAACAGTATATCTTATTTACGATTATATGGTATAACGATATATTGCACCACTATATGACGTATAACGTCATATACTATTACGTTATAACCTATAACGTTGTACTGCATCACTAATATGACGTATAACGTCATATACTATTACATTATACGTAGAACGTTATGGAGTATTACCTTATAACTTATACTAACGATTTATACTATTATGTTATAGCGCATAACGCTATATTGCATCACTATATCACTTATAACGTTATATTGCATCACTATAGGAAGTATAACCTTATATACTATTACGTTATAAGGTATAACGGATATTGCATCACTATATGTAGTATAACCTTATATACTATTACGTTATAAGGTATAACGATATATTGCACCACTTTATGACGTATAACGTCATATACTATTACGTTACAACCAATAACGTATACTGCGTCACTATATGACGTATAACGTTATATACTATTACGTTATAAGGTATAACGTTATATTGCATCACTTTATCACTTATACCGTTATATAGCACCACTATATGACGTATAACGTCATATACTATTACGTTGCAACCTATAACGTTGTACTGCATCACTATATGACGTATAACGTTATATGCTATTTACGTTTTAACGTATAACGTTATATTGCAATTACTATATGACGTACAACGTTATGGGGTATTACGATACAACGTATAACGATATATTGCATCACTATATGACGTATAACGTTATATACTATTACGTTATAAGGTATAGCGTTATATTGCATCACTATATCACTTACAACGTTATATTGCATCACTATATCACTTATAACGTTATATTGCACCGCTATATGATGTATAACGTCATATACTACTACGTTATAACCTATAACGTTGTACTGCATCACTATATGACGTATAACGTTATATACTGTTACGTTATAAGATATAACGTTATATTGCATCACTATATCACTTATAGCGTTATATTGCATCACTATATGACGTATAACGTTATATACTATTACGTTATAACGTATAGCGATATATTTCATCACTATATCATAACTATGTGACACTATGTGACGGATAACGTTATATACTATTACGTTATTACCTATAACGTTATACTGCATCATTATGACGTATAACGTCATATACTGTTATAACGTATACGTTATATTGCATGACTATGTGACGTATAACGTTATGGAGTATTACGTTACAACGTATAACGATATATTGCATCACTATGTGACATATAACGTTATATGCTATTACGTTATAAGGTATAACGTTATATTGCATCACTATATCACTTATTAACGTTATATTGCACCACAATATGGCGTATAACGTCATATACTATTACGTTATAACCTATAACGATGTACTGCATCACTAAATGACGTATAACGTTATATACTATTACGTTATAAGGTATAACGTTATATTGCACCACTCTATAACTTATAACGTTATATAGCATCCCTATTTGACGTATAACGTTATGAACTATTACGTTATAACCTCTAGTGTTATAGAGTATTACCTTATATCGTATAACGATTTTCACTATTACTTATAACGCATACGCTATATTGCATCACTATATGAAGTATAACCTTATATACTATACGTTATAAGGTATAACGATATATTATTTCACTATATGAAGTATAACTTTATATACTATTACGTTATAAGGTATAACGATATATTGCACCACTATATGACGAATAACTTCATATTCTATTACGTTACAAACCAATAACGTTATACTGCGTCACTATATGACATATAACGTTATATACTATTACGTTATAAGGAATAACGTTATATTGCATCACTATATCACTTATAGCGTTATATTGCATCACTATATGAAGTATAACGTTATATACTAGTACGTTATAACGCATAACGTTATATTGCATCACTATATCACTTATAACGTTATATTGCATCACTATATCACTTATAACGTTATATTGCATTACTATATCACTTATAACGTTATATTGCACCGCTATATGACGTATGACGTCATATACTACATACGTTATTACCTATAACGTTGTACTGCATCACTATATGACGTATAACGTTATATACCGTTACGTTATAAGGTATAACGTTATATTGCATCACTATATCACTTATGACGTTATATTGCACCACTATATGACGTATGACGTCATATACTACTACGTTATTACCTATAACGTTGTACTGCATCACTATATGACGTATAACGTTATATACCGTTACGTTATAAGGTATAACGTTATATTGCATCACTATATCACTTATGACGTTATATTGCACCACTATATGACGTATAACGTCATATACTATTACGTTATAAAGGTATAACGTTATATTGCATCACTATATCACTTATGACGTTATATTGCACCACTATATGACGTATAACGTCATATACTATTACGTTATAAGGTATAACGTTATATTGCCTCATTATGTGACGTATAACGTTCTATACCATTACGTTATAATGCATAACGTTATATTGCATTACTATATGACGTATAACGTTTTGGAGTATTACGTTACAACGTATACGATATATTGCATCACTATGTGACGTATAACGTTACATAATATACGTTATAACCTATAATGTTGTACTGCGTCACAATATGACGCATAACGACATATACTGTTATAACGTATAACGTTATATTGCATTACTATATGACGTATAACGTTATGGGGTATTACGTTAGAACCTATAACGTTATACTGCGTCACTATATGACGTATAACGTTATATACTATTACGTTAGAAGGTATAACAATATATTGCATCACTATATGAAGTATAACCTTATATACTATTACATTATATGGTATAACGATATATTGCACCACTATATGACGTATAACGTCATATACTATTATATTATAACCTATAACGTTGTACTGCATCACTATATTACGTATAACGTCATATACTATTACATTATAACGTAGAACGTTATATTGCATCATTATGTGACGTATAACGTTCTATACTATTACGTTATAATGCATAACGTTATATTGCATCACGATATCACTTATAATGTTATATTGCATCACTAATATGATGTATAACGTTTATACTATTAGGTTATAACTTATAACATTATATTGCATCACTATATGAAGTATAACCTTATATACTATTACGTTATAAGGTATAACGATATATTGCATCACTATATGAAGTATAACGTTATATACTATTACGTTATTACGTCTAACGCTATTTGCATCACTATATGACGTATAACGTTATATACTATTACGTTATAAGGTATAACGGTATGCTGCATCACTATGTAACGTATGACGTTTTATGGCATCCCTATATGACGAATAACGTTATGAACTACTACGTTATAACGTATAGCGTTATAGAGTATTACCTTATATCGTATAACGGTTTATATTATTACGTTATAACCCATAACGTATATTGCATCACTATATCACTTATAACGGTATATTGCATCACTATAATACGTATAACGTCATATACCGTTACGTTATAACGTATAACGTTATTTTGCATCACTATATCACTTATAACGTTATATTGCATCACTATATGACGCATAACGTTTATACTATTACGTTATCATGTATAACGTTATACTGCGTCACTATATGACGTATAACGTTATATACTATTACGTTATAAGGTATAACGTTATATTGCTTCACTATATGAAGTATAACCTTATATACTATTACATTATATGGGTATAACGATATATTGCACCACTATATGACGTATAACGTCATATACTATTACGTTATAACCTATAACGTTGTACTGCATCACTATATGACGTATAACGTCATATACTATTACATTATAACGTAGAACGTTATGGAGTATTACCTTATAACTTATAACGATTTATACTATTATGTTATAGCGCATAACGCTATATTGCATCACTATATCACTTATAACGTTATATTGCATCACTATATGAAGTATAACCTTATATACTATTACGTTATAAGGTATAACGATATATTGCATCACTATATGGAGTATAACCTTATATACTATTACGTTATAAGGTATAACGATATATTGCACCACTTTATGACGTATAACGTCATATACTATTACGTTACACACCAATAACGTTATACTGCGTCACTATATGACGTATAACGTTATATACTATTACGTTATAAGGTATAACGTTATATTGCATCACTTTATCACTTATACCGTTATATAGCACCACTATATGACGTATAACGTCATATACTATTACGTTGTAACCTATAACGTTGTACTGCATCACTATATGACGTATAACGTTATATGCTATTACGTTTTAACGTATAACGTTATATTGCATTACTATATGACGTACAACGTTATGGGGTATTACGATACAACGTATAACGATATATTGCATCACTATATGACGTAATACGTTATATACTATTACGTTATAAGGTATAGCGTTATATTGCATCACTAGTATCACTTACAACGTTATATTGCATCACTATATCACTTATAACGTTATATTGCACCGCTATATGATGTATAACGTCATATACTACTACGTTATAACCTATTACGTTGTACTGCATCACTATATGAAGTATAACGTTATATACGTGTTACGTTTTAAGATAACGTTATATTGCATCACTATATCACTTATAGCGTTATATTGCATCACTATATGACGTATAACGTTATATACTATTACGTTATAACGTATAGCGATATATTTTCATCACTATATCATAACTATGTGACACTATGTGACGGATAACGTTATATACTATTACGTTATTACCTATAACGTTATACTGCATCATTATATGACGTATAACGTCATATACTGTTATAACGTATAACGATATGTTGCATGACTATGTGACGTATAACGTTATGGAGTATTACGTTACAACGTATAACGATATATTGCATCACTATGTGACATATAACGTTATATGCTATTACGTTATAAGGTATAACGTTATATTGCATCACTATATCACTTATAACGTTATATTGCACCACAATATGGCGTATAACGTCATATACTATTACGTTATAACCTATAACGATGTACTGCATCACTAAATGACGTATAACGTTATATACTATTACGTTATATAGGTATACGTTATATTGCACCACTCTATAACTTATAACGTTATATAGCATCCCTATTTGACGTATAACGTTATGAACTATTACGTTATAACCTCTAGTTATAGAGTATTACCTTATATCGTATAAACGATTTTCACTATTACTTATAACGCATAACGCTATATTGCATCACTATATGAAGTATAACCTATATACTATTACGTTATAAGGTATAACGATATATTATTTCACTATATGAAGTATAACTTTATATACTATTACGTTATAAGGTATAACGATATATTGCACCACTATATGACGAATAACTTCATATTCTAGTACGTTACAACCAATAACGTTATACTGCGTCACTATATGACATATAACGTTATATACTATTACGTTTATAAGGAATAACGTTATATTGCATCACTATATCACTTATAGCGTTATATTGCATCACTATATGAAGTATAACGTTATATACTAGTACGTTATAACGCATAACGTTATATTGCATCACTATATCACTTATAACGTTATATTGCATCACTATATCACTTATAACGTTATATTGCATTACTATATCACTTATAACGTTATATTGCACCGCTATATGACGTATGACGTCATATACTACTACGTTATTACCTATAACGTTGTACTGCATCACTATATGACGTATAACGTTATATACCGTTTCGTTATAAGGTATAACGTTATATTGCATCACTATATCACTTATGACGTTATATTGCACCACTATATGACGTATAACGTCATATACTATTACGTTATAAGGTATAACGTTATATTGCATCACTATATCACTTATGACGTTATATTGCACCCACTATATGACGTATAACGTCATATACTATTACGTTATAAGGTATAACGTTATATTGCATCATTATGTGACGTATAACGTTCTATACTATTACGTTATAATGCATAACGTTATATTGCATTACTATATGACGTATAACGTTTTGGAGTATTACGTTACAACGTATAACGATATATTGCATCACTATGTGACGTATAACGTTACATAATATTACGTTATAACCTATAATGTTGTACTGCGGTCACAATATGACGCATAACGACATATACTGTTATAACGTATAACGTTATATTGCATTACTATATGACGTATAACGTTGTGGGGTATTACGTTAGAACCTATAACGTGTATACTGCGTCACCATATGACGTATAACGTTATATACTATTACGTTAGAAGGTATAACAATATATTGCATCACTATATGAAGTATAACCTTATACTATTACATTATATGGTATAACGATATATTGCACCACTATATGACGTATAACGTCATATACTATTATATTATAACCTATAACGTTGTACTGCATCACTATATTACGTATAACGTCATATACTATTACATTATAACGTAGAAACGTTATATTGCATCATTATGTGACGTATAACGTTCTATACTATTACGTTATAATGCATAACGTTATATTGCATCACTATATGAAGTATAACCTTATATACTATTACGTTATAAGGTATAACGATATATTGCACCACTTTATGACGTATAACGTCATATACTATTACGTTACAACCAATAACGTTATACCTGCGTCACTATATGTCGTATAACGTTATAAAACTATTACGTTATAAGGTATAACGTTATATTGCATCACTATATCACTTATACCGTTATATAGCACCGCTATATGACGTATGACGTCATATACTACTACGTTATTACCTATAACGTTGTACTGCTATCACTATATGACGTATAACGTCATATGCTATTACGTATATAGGTATAACGTTATATTGCATCATTATGTGACGTATAACGTTCTATACTATTACGTTATAATGCATAACGTTATATTGCATCACTATATGACGTGTAACATTATATACTATTACGTTATAGGGTATAACGTTATATTGCATCACTATATGACGTATAACGTTATGGAGTATTACGTTTCAAGTATAACGTATATACTATTACGGTATAACGGATACGATATATTTATCACTATGTGACGTATAACGTTATATACTATTACTTTAGAACCTATAACGTTATACTGCGTCACTGTATGACGTATAACGTTATATACTATTACGTTATAAGGTATAACGATATATTGCATTACTATATGAAGTATAACCTATATACTACTACGTTATAAGGTATACACGATATATTGCTTGACTATATGAAGTATATCCCTTATATACTATTACCTTATAAGGTATAACGATATATTGCACCCACTATATGTCGTATAGCGTCCCATACTATTACGTTATAACCTATAACGTTGTACTGCATCACTATATAACATATAACGTTATATACTATTACGCTATAAGGAAATAACGTTATATTGCAACACAATATCACTTATAACGTTATATTGCATCACTATATGACGTATAAAGTTATGGAGTATTACGTTTTAACGTATAACGTTATATTGCATTACTATATGACGTATAACGTTTTGGAGTATTACGTTACAACCTATAACGTTATACTGCGTCACTATATGACGCATAACGTTATATACTATTACGTTATAAGGTATATACAATATATTGGCATCACTATATGAAGTATAACCTTATATACTATTACGTTATAAGGTATAACGATATATTGCTTCACTATATGAAGTATAACCTTATATACTATTACATTATATGGTATAACGATATATTGCACCACTATATGACGTATAACGTCATATACTATTACGTTATAACCTATAACGTTGTACTGCACCACTATATGACGTATAACGTCATATACTATTACGTTATAAGGTATAACGTTATATTGCATCACTATATCACTTATACCGTTATATAGCACCACTATATGACGTATAACGTTATATACTATTACGTTATAACCTATAACGTTGTACCGCATCACTATATGACGTATAACGTTATATACTATTACGTTATAAGGTATAACGTTATAGAGCAATACCTTATATCTTATAACGATTTATACTATTACGTTATAACGCATGACGCTATATTGCATCACTATATCACTTATAACGTTATATTGCATCACTATTTCACTATAACGTTATATTGTACCACTATATGACGTATAACGTCATATACTATTACGTTATAACCTATAACGTTGTACTGCATCACTATATGACGTATAACGTTATATACTATTACGTTATAAACGTATAACGATATGTTGCATCACTATTTGACGTATAACGTTATGAAGTATTACGTTGTAACGTATAACGACATATTGCATGACTATGTGACGTATAACGTTATATACTATTGCGTTATAACCTATAACGCTATACTGCATCACTATATGACGTATAACGTTATATACTATTACGCTATAACGTATAACGATATATTGCATCACTATTTGACGTATATCGTTATATACTATTACGTTACAATGCATAACGTTGATTAACTATATGATGTATAACGTTATTATACTATTACGTTAGAACGGATAGCGATATATTTCATCACTATGAGACGTATAACGTTATATACTATTACGTTATTACCTGTAACGTTATACTGCATCACTATATGAGGTATAACGTCATATACTGTTATAACTTATATCGTTATATTGCATGACTATATGACGTATAACGTTATGTAGTATTACGTTACAACGTATAACGATATAATGCATCACTATGTGACATATAACGTTATATGCTATTACGTTATAAGGTATAACGATATATTGCATCACTATATCACTTGTAACGTTATATTGCACCACTATATGACGTATAACGTCATATACTATTACGTTATAACGTATAATGATGTACTGCATCACTATATGACGTACAACGATTATACCATTACGTTATAACGTATAACAATATATTGCATCACTATATGAAGTATAACCTTATATATTATTACGTTATAACGCATAACGCTATTGCATCACTATATCACTAATTATGCTATATTGCATCACTATATGACGTATAACGTCATATTCTGTTACGTTATAACGTATAACGTTATATTGCATCACTATATCACTTATAATGTTATATTGCATCACTATATGAAGTATAACCTTATATACTATTACGTTATAACGCATAACGTTATATTGCGTCACTATATCACTTATAACGTTGTATTGCATTACTATGTGGCGTATAACGTTGTATACTATTACGTTATAACCTATAACGTTATACTGCATCACTATATGTCGTATAACGTTATATACTATTACATTATAAGGTTTAACGATATATTGCATCACTATATGAAGTATAACCTTATATATTATTACGTTATAACGCATAACGCTATTGCATCACTATATCACTAATTATGCTATATTGCATCACTATATGACGTATAACGTCATATTCTGTTACGCTATAACGTATAACGTTATATTGCATCACTATATCACTTATAATGTTATATTGCATCACTATATGAAGTATAACCTTATATACTATTACGTTATAACGCATAACGTTATATTGCGTCACTATATCACTTATAACGTTGTATTGCATTACTATGTGGCGTATAACGTTATATTGCATCATTATAGGACGTATAACGTTATATATTATTGCGTTATAATGGATAACGTTATATTTCATCACTATTGGACATATTACGTTATATACTATTACGTTGTAACCTATAACGTTATAAGGTATAGCGTTATATAATAGTACGTTATAACCCATAGCGTTATGTTGCATCACTATATCACTTATAACGTTATATTGCATCACTATATCACATAAAACGTTATATTGCATTACAGTGTGGCGTATAACGATATATACTATTACGTTATAACCTATCACGTTATACTGCATCACTATATGACGTATAACGTTATATAATATTACATAATAAGGTTTAATGATATATTGCATCACTATATGAAGTTTAACGTTACATACTAGTACGTTTTAACGCTTTACGTTATATTGCATCACTATATCACTTATAACGTTATATTGCATTACTATGTGGTGTATAACGTCATATACTATTACGTTATAAACTATAACGTTATACTGCTTCACTATATGACCTATAACGTTATATACTATTACGTTATAAGGTATAACGATATATTGCAACACTTTGTGACGTATAACGTTATATACTATTACGTTATAAGGTATAACGTTATATTGCATCACTATGGCACTTATAACGTTATTTTGCACCACTATATGACGTATAATGTCATATACTATTACGTTATAACCTATAACATTGTACTGCATCACTATATGACGTATAACGTTATATACTATTACGTTATAAGGTATAACGATATATTGCAGCACTATATCACTTATAACGTTATATAGCATCACTATATGACGTATAACGATATAGACTATTACGTTATACAGCAGAACGTTATATTGCATCACTACATCACTTATAACGTTATATTGCATTACTATATGACGTATAACGTCATGAGCTATTACGTTATAACGTATAGCGTTATAGAGTATTACCTTATAACTTGTAACGATTTATACTATTACGTTATAACGCATAACGTTGTATTGCATCACCATATCACTTATAACGGTATATTGCATCACTATATCAGATATAACGTTATATTGCATCATTATATGACGCATAACGTCATGTACTATTACATTATAACGTATAACGTTATAGACTATTACGCTATAACGTATGATTACATATTGCATCACTATATGACGAATAACGTCCTATACTGTTACGTTATAACGTATAACGTTATATTGCATTACTATATGACGTACAACGTTATGTAGCATTACGTTACAACGTATAACGACATATTGCATTACTATGTGACGTATAACGTTATGGAGTATTACGTTTTAACGTATAACGTTATATTGCATTACTATATGACGTATAACGTTATGGAGTATTACGTTACAACGTATAACGATATATTGCATCACTATGTGTCGTATAACGTTATATACTATTACGTTATAACGCATAACGTTATAGTGCATCACTATGGCACTTATAACGTTATATTGCACCACTATATGACGTATAATGTCATATACTATTACGTTATAACCTATAACGTTGTACTGCATAACTATATGACGTATAACCTTATATACTATTACATTATAAGGTATAACGTTATATTGCATCACTATATCACTTATAACGATATATAGCATCACTATATGAAGTATAACGTTATATACTTTTACATTATAACTTATAACGTTATAGAGTATTACGTATATATAACGCTATAACGTATGACTACATATTGCATGACTATATGACGTATAACGTTATATACTCTTACGTTATAACGTATAACGATATATTGCATCACTCGTATAACGTTATATACTATTACGTTATGATGCATAACGTTATATTGCATCACTATATGACGTATAACGTGATATACTATTACGTTATAACGCATAACGATATATTTCATCACTATGTGACGTGTAACGTTATATACTATTACGTTATAACCTATAACGTTGTACTGCATCTCTATATGACGTATAACGTTATATACTATTACGTTATAAGGTATAACGTTATATTGCATCACTATATCACTTATAACGTTATATTGCATCACTATATGAAGTATAACGTTATATACTAGTACGTTATAACGCATAACGTTATATTGCATCACTATATCACTTATAACGTTATATTGCATCACTATATGACGCATAACGTCATATACTATTGCATTATAACTTATAACGTTATACAGTATTACGCTATAACGTATGACTACATATTGCATCACTATATGACGAATAACGTTACATACTATTACGTTATAATGCATACGGTTATATTGCACCACTATATGACGTATAACGTTATATACCATTACGTTATAACGGAAAGCGATATATTTCATCACTATGTGACGTATAACGTTATATACTATTATGTTATTACCTATAACGTTATACTGCATCACTATATGATGTATAACGTTATAATGCATTACTATATGACGTATAACCTTGTGGGGTATTACGTTACAACCTATAACGTTATACTGCGTCACTATATGACGTATAACGTTATATACTATTACGTTATAAGGTATAACGGTATATTGCATCACTATATGAAGTATAACCCTATATACTCTTACGTTATAAGGTATAACGATATATTGCATCACTATATGAAGTACAACCTTATGTACTATTACGATATATCCTATAACGTTGTACTGCATCACTATATGACGTATAACGTCATATACTATTACGTTATTACCTGTAACGCTATACTGCATTACTATATGACGTACAACGTTATATACTATTAAGTTGTAAGGTATAACGATATATTGCATCACTATATGAAGTATAACCTTATATTCTATTACGTTATAAGGCATAACGATATATTGCATCACTACATGAAGTATAACCTTATGTACTATTACATAATAAGGTATAACGATATATTGCACCACTATATGACGTATAACGTTATATACTATTACGTTATAACCTATAACGTTGTACTGCATCACTATATGACGTATAACGTTATAAACTATTACGTTATATGGTATAACGTTATATTGCATCACTATATCACTTATAACGTTATATTGCATCACTATATGAAGTATAACGTTATATATTAGTACGTTATAACGCATAACGTTATATTGCATCACTATATCACTTATAACGTTATATTGCATCACTATATGACGCATAACGTCATATACTATTGCATTATATCTTATAACGTTATAGAGTATTACGCTATAACGTATGACTACATATTGCATCACTATATGCCGAATAACGTTATATACTATTACGATATAATGCATTACGTTATATTGCATGACTATATGACGTATAACGTTGTACTACATTACTATGTGGCGTATAACGTTGTATACTATTACGTAATAACCTATAACGTTATACTGCACCACTATATGACGTATAACGATATATACTATTACATTATAAGGTTTAATGATATATTGCATCACTCTATGAAGTATAACGTTACATACTAGTACGTTATACCGCACAACGTTATGTTGTACCACTATATCACTTATAACGTTATATTGCATCACTATATCACTTATAACGTTATATTCTGTTACGTTATAACGCATAACGTTATATTGCATCACTATATCACTTATAACGTTGTACTGCATTACTATGTGGCGTATAACGTTGTATACTATTACGTTATAACCTATCACGTTATACTGCATCACTATATGACGTATAACGATATATACTATTACATTATAAGGTTTAACGATATATTGCATAACTCTATGAAGTATAACGTTACATACTAGTACGTTATAACGCACAACGTTATGTTGTACCACTATATCACTTATAACGTTACATAGCATGCCTATATGACGCATAACGTTATGAACTATTACGTTATAACGTATAGCGTTGTACAGTATTACCTTATATCGTATAACGATTCAAACTATTACGTTATAACGCATAACGTTATATTGCATTACTATATCACTTATAACGTTATATTGCATCACTATATCACTTATAACGTTGTACTGCATTACTATGTGGCGTATAACGTTGTATACTATTACGTTATAACCTATCACGTTATACTGCATCACTATATGACGTATAACGATATATACTATTACATTATAAGGTTTAACGATATATTGCATAACTCTATGAAGTATAACGTTACATACTAGTACGTTATAACGCACAACGTTATGTTGTACCACTATATCACTTATAACGTTACATAGCATGCCTATATGACGCATAACGTTATGAACTATTACGTTATAACGTATAGCGTTGTACAGTATTACCTTATATCGTATAACGATTCAAACTATTACGTTATAACGCATAACGTTATATTGCATCACTATGTCACATTTAACGTTATATTGCATCAATATATCACTTATAACGATATATTGCATCACGATACGAAGTATAACCTTATATACTATTACATTACAAGGTATAACGATATATGGCACCACTACATGACGTATAACGTCATATACTACTACGTTATAACCTATAACGTTGTACTGCATCACTATATGACGTATAACGTTATATACTATTACGTTATAAGGTATAACGTTAGATTGCATCAGTATATCACTTATAACGTTATATTTCATCGCTATATCACTTATAACGTTATATTGCATTATTATATGACGTATAATGTTATGGAGTATTACGTTACAACGTATAACGGTATATTGCATTACTATGTGACATAGCGTTATATGCTATTGCGTTACAACCTATAACGTTATATTGCATCACTATATCACTTATAATGTTATATTGCATTACTATATGACGTATAACGTTAAATTGTACCACTATATCAGTTATAACGTTATATGGCATCACTATATCACCTATAACGTTATATTGCACCGCTATATGACGTATAACATCATATACTATTACGTTATAACCTATAACGTTGTACTGCATCACTATATGACGTATAACGTTATATACTATTACGTTATAACGTATAACGATATGTTGCATCACTATATGAAGTATAACCTTATATACTATTACGTTATAAGGTATAACGATATTTTGCGTCAGTATATGACGAATAACGTCATATACTCTTACGTTATAACGTATAACGTTATATTGCATCACTATATGACGTATAACGTTATATACCATTACGTTATAAGATATAACGTTATATTGTATCACTATATCACTTATAACGTTATATAGCATCACTATATGACGTATAACGTTATGAACTATTACGTTATAACGTATAGCGTTATAGAGTATTACCTTATATCGTATAACGATTTATACTATTACGTTATAACGCATAACGCTATATTGCATCACTATATCACTTATAACGTAATATTGCATCAATATATTACTTATAACGTTAAATATCATCCCTATATGACGTATAACGTTGTGAACTATTACGTCATAACGTATAGCGTTATATTGCATCACTATATGACGTATAACGTTATGGAGTATCACGTTTTAACGTATAACGTTATATTGCATTACTATATGACGTACAACGTTATGGAGTATTACGATACAACGTATAACGATATATTGCATCACTATGTGACGTATAACGTTATGAACTATTTCGTTATAACGTATCGTGTTATAGAGTATTACCTTATATCGTATAACTATTCATACTATTACGTTATAACGCATAACGTTATATTGCATCACTATGTCACATTTAACGTTATATTGCATCAATATATCACTTATAACGATATATTGCATCACGATACGAAGTATAACCTTATATACTATTACATTACAAGGTATAACGATATATGGCACCACTACATGACGTATAACGTCATATACTACTACGTTATAACCTATAACGTTGTACTGCATCACTATATGACGTATAACGTTATATACTATTACGTTATAAGGTATAACGTTAGATTGCATCAGTATATCACTTATAACGTTATATTGCATCGCTATATCACTTATAACGTTATATTGCATTATTATATGACGTATAATGTTATGGAGTATTACGTTACAACGTATAACGATATATTGCATTACTATGTGACATAGCGATATATGCTATTGCGTTACAACCTATAACGTTATATTGCATCACTATATCACTTATAACGTTATATTGCATTACTATATGACGTATAACGTTACATACTATTACGTTACAACCTATATCGTTATACTGCGTAACTGTATGACGTATAACGTTATATACTATTACGTTATAACCTATAACGTTGTACTGCGTCACTATATGATGTATAACGTCATATACTGTTATAACGTATAACGTTATATTGCATTACTATATGACGTATAACGTTATGAACTATTACGTTATAACGTATAACGATATATTGCATCACTATATCACTTATAACGTTATATTCCACGACTATATGACGTATAATGTCATATGCTATTACGTTATAACCTATAACGTTGTACTGCATCACTATATGACGTATAACGTTATATACTATTACGTTATAACGGATAGCGATATATTTCATCACTATGTGACGTATAACGTTACATACTATTACGTTATTACCTGTAACGTTATACTGCATCACTATATGACGTATAACGTCATACAATGTTATAACTTATAACATTATATTGCATGACAATATGACGTATAACGTTATGTAGTATTACGTTACAACGTATAACGATATATTGCATCACTATGTGACATAGCGTTATATGCTATTGCGTTATAAGGTATAACGATATATTGCATCATTATATCACTTGTAACGTTATATTGCACCACTATATGACGTATAACGTCATATACTATTACGTTATAACGTATAACGATGTACTGAATCACTATATGACGTATAACGTTTATACCATTACGTTATAACATATAACAATATATTGCATCACTATATGAGGTATAACCTTATACATTATTACGTTATAACGCATAACGCTATTGCATCACTATATCACTAATAACGTTGTATTGCATCACTATATGACGTATAACGTCATATTCTGTTACGTTATAACGTATAACGTTATATTGCATCACTATATCACATATAATGTTATATTGCATCACTATATGATGTATAACGTTTATACTATTAGGTTATAACTTATAACATTATATTGCATCACTATGTGAAGTATAACCTTATAAACTATTACGTTATAACGCATAACGTTATATTGCATCACTATATCACTTATAACGTTGTATTGCATTACTATGTGGCGTATAACGTTGTATGCTATTACGTTATAACCTATAACATTGTACTGCATCACTATATGAAGTATAACCTTATATACTATTACGTTTTAACGTATAACGTTATATTGCATTACTATATGACGTATAACGTTATGGAGTATTACGTTACAACGTATAACGATATATTGCATCACTATGTGTCGTATAACGTTATATACTATTACGTTATAACGCATAACGTTATATTGCATCACTATATCACTTATAACGTTATATAGCATCACTATATGACGTATAACGATATAGACTATTACGTTATACAGCAGAACGTTAAATTGCATCACTACATCACTTATAACGGTATATTGCATTACTATATGACGTATAACGTCATGAGCTATTACGTTATAACGTATAGCGTTATAGAGTATTACCTTATATCTTATAACGATTTATACTATTACGTTATAACGCATAACGTTATATTGCATCACCATATCACTTATAACGGTATATTGCATCACTATATCAGATATAACGTTATATTGCATCATTATATGACGCATAACGTCATATACTATTACATTATAACGTATAACGTTATAGACTATTACGCTATAACGTATGATTACATATTGCATCACTATATGACGAATAACGTCCTATACTGTTACGTTATAACGTATAACGTTATATTGCATTACTATATGACGTACAACGTTATGGAGCATTACGTTACAACGTATAACGACATATTGCATTACTATGTGACGTATAACGTTATGGAGTATTACGTTTTAACGTATAACGTTATATTGCATTACTATATGACGTATAACGTTATGGAGTATTACGTTACAACGTATAACGATATATTGCATCACTATGTGTCGTATAACGTTATATACTATTACGTTATAACGCATAACGTTATAGTGCATCACTATGGCACTTATAACGTTATATTGCACCACTATATGACATATAATGTCATATACTATTACGTTATAACCTATAACGTTGTACTGCATCACTATATGATGTATAATGATATAAACTGTTATAACGTATAACGTTATGTTGCTTTACTATATGACGTATAACGTTATGGAGTATTACGTATTAACGCATAACGTTATATTGCATCAGTATATCACTTATAACGTTATATTGCATCACTATATGAAGTATAACCTTATATACTATTACATTATAAGGTATAACGATATATTGCGTCACTATATGACGTATAACGTCATATACTATTACGTTATATCCTATAACGTTGTACTGCATCACTATATGACGCATAACGTTATATACTATTACGTTATAACCTATAACGTTGTACTGCATCACTATATGACGTATAACCTTATATACTATTACATTATAAGGTATAACGTTATATTGCATCACTATATCACTTATAACGATATATAGCATCACTATATGAAGTATAACGTTATATACTTTTACATTATAACTTATAACGTTATAGAGTATTACGTATATATAACGCTATAACGTATGACTACATATTGCATCACTATATGACGTATAACGTTATATACTCTTACGTTATAACGTATAACGATATATTGCATCACTATTTGACGTATAACGTTATATACTATTACGTTATGATGCATAACGTTATATTGCATCACTATATGACGTATAACGTGATATACTATTACGTTATAATGCATACCGTTATATTGCACCACTATATGACGTATAACGTTATATACCATTACGTTATAACGGAAAGCGATATATTTCATCACTATGTGACGTATAACGTTATATACTATTATGTTATTACCTATAACGTTATACTGCATCACTATATGACGTATAACGTTATAATGCATTACTATATGACGTCTAACCTTGTGGGGTATTACGTTACAACCTATAACGTTATACTGCGTCACTATATGACGTATAACGTTATATACTATTACGTTATAAGGTATAACGGTATATTGCGTCACTATATGAAGTATAACCATATATACTCTTACGTTATAAGGTATAACGATATATTGCATCATTATATGAAGTACAGCCTTATGTACTATTACGATATATCCTATAACGTTGTACTGCATCACTATATGACGTATAACGTGATATACTATTACGTTATTACCTGTAACGCTATACTGCATTACTATATGACGTACAACGTTATATACTATTAAGTTGTAAGGTATAACGATATATTGCATCACTATATGAAGTATAACCTTATATTCTATTACGTTATAAGGCATAACGATATATTGCATCACTACATGAAGTATAACCTTATATACTATTACATAATAAGGTATAACGATATATTGCACCACTATATGACGTATAACGTTATATACTATTACGTTATAACCTATAACGTTGTACTGCATCACTATATGACGTATAACGTTATAAACTATTACGTTATATGGTATAACGTTATATTGCATCACTATATCACTTATAACGTTATATTGCATCACTATATCACTTATAACGTTATATTGCATCACTATATCGCTTATAACGTTATATTGCATCACTATATCGCTTATAACGTTATATTGTACCACTATATCACTTATAACGTTATATTGCATCACTATATGACGAATAACGTCATATACTGTTACGTTATAACGTATAACGGTATATTGTATTACTATATGACGCATAACGTTATGGAGCATTACGTTACAACGTATAACGACATATTGCATGACTATGTGACGTATAACGTTATATACTATTGCGTTATAACCTATTACGTTATACTGCATCACTATATGACGTATAACGTTATATACTATTACGTTATAAGGTATAACGATATATTGCATTACTATATGAAGCATAACCTTATATACTATTAAATTATATGGTATAACGATATATTGCTTGATTATATGAAGTATAACATTATATACTATTACATTATAAGGTATAACGATATATTGCTCCACTATATGTCGTATAGCGTCCCATACTATTACGTTATAACCTATAACGTTGTACTGCATCACTATATGACGTATAACGTTATATACTATTACGTTATAACGTATAACGATATATTGCATCACTATATGACGTATAACGTTATATACTATTACGTTATAAGATATAACGTTATATTGCATCACTATATCACTTATAACGTTATATAGCATCCCTATAAGACGTATAACGTTATGAACTGTTACGTTATAACGTATAGCGTTATCTTGCATCACTATATGACATATAACGTTATGGAGTATTACGTTACAACGTATAGCGTTGTAGAGTATTACCTTATATCGTATAACGATTTAAACTATTACGTTATAACGCATAACCTTATATTGCGTCACTATATCACTTATAACGTTATATTAGATCACTATATCGCTTATAACGTTATATTGTACCACTATATCACTTATAACGTTATATTGAATCACTGTATGACGCATAACGTCATGTACTATTACATTATAACTTATAACGTTATAGAGTATTTCGCTGTAACGTATGACTACATATTGCATCACTATATGACGAATAACGTCATATACTGTTACGTGATAAAGTATAACGGTATATTGTATTACTATATGACGCATAACGTTATGGAGCATTACGTTACAACGTATAACGACATATTGCGTGACTATGTGACGTATAACGTTATATACTATTGCGTTATAACCTATTACGTTATACTGCATCACTATATGACGTATAACGTTATATACTATTACGTTATAAGGTATAACGATATATTGTATTACTATATGAAGTATAACCTTATATACTATTACATTATATGGTATAACGATATATTGCTCCACTATATGACGTATAACGTCATATACTATTACGTGATAACCTATAACGTTATACTGCATCACTATATGACGTATAACGTCGTATAATATTACGTTATAACCTATAACGTTGTACCGCTTCACTATATGACGTATAACGTTATATACTATTACGTAATAAGGTATAACGTTATATTGCATCACTGTATCACTTATAACGTTATATTGCATCACTATATGACGTATAACGTTATATACTATTACGTTATAAGGTATAACGTTATATTGCATCACTATATCACTTATAACGTTATATTGCTTCACTATATGAAGCGTAACGTTATATACTAGTACGTTATAACGCATAACGTTATATTGCATCACTATATGACGAATAACGTCATATACTGTTACGTTATAACGTATAACGGTATATTGTATTACTATATGACGCATAACGTTATGGAGCATTACGTTACAACGTATAACGACATATTGCATGACTATGTGACGTATAACGTCGTATAATATTACGTTATAACCTATAACGTTGTACCGCTTCACTATATGACGTATAACGTTATACACTATTACGTTATAACGCATAACCTTATATTGCATCACTATATCACTTATAACGTTATATTGCATCACTATATGACGTATAACATCATATACTATTACGTTAGAACCTATAACGTTATGCTGCGTCACTGTATGACGTATAACGATATATACTATTACGTTATAAGGTATAGCGATATAGTGCATCATTATGTGACGTATAACGTTATATACCATTACGTTATAATGCATAATGTTATATTGCGTCACTATATGACGTATAACGTTATATACTATTACGTTATAACGTATAGCGATATATTTCATCACTATATCATAAATATGTGACAATATGTGACGGATAACGTTATATACTATTTCGTTATTACATATAACGTTATACTGCATCACTATATGACGTATAACGTCATATACTGTTATAACGTATAACGTTATATTGCATGACTATATGACGTATAACGTTATGGAGTATTACGTTACAACGTATAACGATATATTGCATCACTATGTGACATATAACGTTATATGCTATTACATTATAAGGTATAACGTTATATTGCATCACTATATCACTTATAACGTTATATTGCACCACTATATCACTTATAACGTTATATTGCACCACTATATGCCGTATAACGTCATATACTATTACGTTATAAGGTATAACGTTATATTGCATCATTATGTGACGTATAACGTTATATACTATTACGTTATAAGGAATAACGTTATATTGCATCACTATATGACGTATAACGTTATATGCAATTACGTTATAAGGTATAACGTTATATTGCATCACTATATCACTTATAACGATATATTGCACCACTATATGACGTATAACGTCATATACTATTACGTTAGAACCTATAACGTCATGCTGCGTCACTATATGACGTATAACGATATATACTATTGCGTTATAAGGTATAACGATATATTTCATCACTTAGTGACGTATAACGTTATGTACTATTACGTTATAAGGTATAACGATATAATGCATCACTATATGTAGTATAACCTTATATACTACTACGTTATAAGGTATAACAATATATTGCACCTCTATATGACGTATAACGTTATGGAGTATTACGTTTTAACGTATAACGTTATATACTATTACGTTATAACGCATAACGTTATATTGCATCACTATATCACTTATAACGTTATATCGCACAACTATTTGACGTATAACGTCGTATAATATTACGTTATAACCTATAACGTTGTAACGCATCACTATATGACGTATAACGTTATATACTATTACGTTATAAGGTATAACGTTATATTGCATCACTATATCACTTATAACGTTATATAGCATCCCTATATGACGTATAACGTTATGAACTATTACGTTATAACGTATAGCGTTGTAGAGTATTACCTTATATCGTATAACGATTTAAACTATTACGCTATAACGCAGAACGTTATATTGCATCACTATGTCACTTATAACGTTATATTGCATCACTATATCACTTATAACGTTATATTGTACCACTATATCAGTTATAACGTTATATTGCATCACTATATCACTTATAACGATATATTGCACCACTATATGAGGTATAACGTCATATACTATTACGTTAGAACCTATAACGTTATACTGCGTCACTATATGACGTATAACGATATATACTATTGCATTATAAGGTATAACGATATTTTGCATCAGTATATGACGAATAACGTCATATACTCTTACGTTATAACGTATAACGTTATATTGTATCACTATATGACGTATAACGTTATATACTATTACGCTATAAGGTATAACGTTATATTGCAACACTATATCACTTATAACGTTATATTGCATCACTATATGACGTATAAAGTTATGGAGTATTACGTTTCAACGTATAACGTTATATTGCATTACTATAAGACGTATAACGTTTTGGAGTATTACGTTACAACGTATAACGATATATTGCATCACTATGTGACGTATAACGTTATATAATATTACGTTATAACCTATAACGTTGTACTGCGTCACAATATGACGCATAACGACATATACTGTTATAACGTATAACGTTATATTGCATTACTATATGACGTATAACGTTATCGAGTATTACGTTACAACCTATAACGTTATACTGCGTCACTATATGACGTATAACTTTATACACTATTACGTTATATGGTATAACAATATATTGCATCACTATATGAAGTATAACATTATATGCTATTACGTTATAACCTATAACGTTGTACTGCATCACTATATGACGTATAACGTCATATACTATTACATTATAACGTATAGCGTTATGGAGTATTACCTTATAACTTATAACAATTTATACTATTATGTTATAACGCATAACGCTATATTGCATCACTATATCACTTATAACGTTATATTGCATCACTATATGACG
Organism: Bombus affinis; assembly: GCF_024516045.1. Classification (NCBI taxonomy): domain Eukaryota; kingdom Metazoa; phylum Arthropoda; class Insecta; order Hymenoptera; family Apidae; genus Bombus; species Bombus affinis. Next base: position 81,659 of record NW_026108889.1, on the reverse strand, counting down.
TATAAAGTTATGGAGTATTACGTTTCAACGTATAACGTTATATTGCATTACTATAAGACGTATAACGTTTTGGAGTATTACGTTACAACGTATAACGATATATTACACCACTTTATGACGTATAACGTCATATACTATTACGTTACAACCAATAACGTTATACTGCGTCACTATATGACGTATAACGTTATATACTATTACGTTATAAGGTATAACGTTATATTGCATCACTATATCACTTGTACCGTTATATAGCATCCCAATATGACGTATAACGTTATGAACTATTACGTTATAACGTACAGCGTTATATTGCATCACTATATCACTTACAACGTTGTATTGCATGACTATATCACTTATAACGTTATATGGCATTACTATATAACGTATAGCGTTATATTGCATCACTATATCACTTATAACGTTATATTGCATCACTATGTGATGTATAACCTTTATACTATTACGTTATAACTTATAACGGTATATTGCAACACTATATGACGTATAACGTTATGGAGTATTATGTTTTAACGTATAACATTATATTGCATTTCTATATGGCGTATAACGTTATGCAGTATTACGTTGTAACGTATAACGATATATTGCATCACTATGTGACGTATAACGTTATATACTATTACGTTATAACGCATAACGTTATATTGCATCACTATATCACTTATAACGTTATATTGCACCACTATATGACGTATAGCGTCATATACTACTACGTTATAACCGATAACGTTGTACTGCATCACTATATGACGTATAACGTTATATACTATTACGTTATAAGGTATAACGCTATATTGCATCACTACATCACTTATAACGTTATATTGCTTCACTATATGAAGCATAACGTTATATACTAGTACGTTATAACGCATAACGATATATTGCATCACTATATGACGTATAACGTTATGGAGTATTACGTTTTAACGTATAACGTTATATACTATTACGTTCTAACGGATAACGATATATTTCATCACTATGTGACGTATAACGTTATATTGCATTACTATATGACGTATAACGTTATGGAGTATTACGTTTTAACGTATAACGTTATATACTATTACGTTATAACGGATAACGATATATTTCATCACTATGTGACGTATAACGTTATATACTATTACGTTAGAACCTATAACGTTATACTGCGTCTCTATATGACGTATAACGATATATACTATTACGATATAAGGTATAACGATATAATGCATCACTATATGAATTATAACCTTATGTACTATTACGTTATAAGGTATAACAATATATTGCACCACTATATGACGTCTAATGTCATATACTATTACGTTATAACCTATAACGTTGTACCGCATCACTATATGACGTATAACGTTATATACTATTACGTTATAAGGTAATACGTTATATTGCATCACTATATCACTTATAACGTTATATAGCATCCCCATATGACGTATAACGTTATGAACTATTACGTTATAACCTATAACGTTGTACCGCATCACTATATGACGTATAACGTTATATACTATTACGTTATAAGGTAATACGTTATATTGCATCACTATATCACTTATAACGTTATATTGCATCACCATATGACGTATAACGTTATGGAGTATTACGTTTTAACGTATAACGTTATATACTATTACGTTATAACGGATAACGATATATTTCATCACTATGTGTCGTATAACGTTATGTACTATTACGTTATAAGGTATAACGATATAATGCATCACTATATGAAGTATAACCTTATATACTATTACGTTATAACGCATAACGATATATTGCATGACTATATGAAGTATAACCTTATATACTATTACGTTATAAGGTATAACGATATTTTGCATCAGTATATGACGAATAACGTCATATACTCTTACGTTATAACGTATAACGCTATATTGCATCACTATTTGACGTATAACGTTATATACTATTACGTTATAATGCATAACGTTATATTGCATCACTATATGACGTATAACGTTATATACTATTACGTTATAACGGATAACGATATATTTCATCACTATGTGACATATAACGTTATATACTATTACGTTATTACCTATAACGTTATACTGCATCACTATATGATGTATAACGTCATATACTGTTATAACGTATAACGTTAAATTGCATTACTATATGACGTATACCGTTCTGGATTATTACGTTACAACCTATAACGTTATACTGCGTCACTATATGACGTACAACGTTATATACTATTACGTTATAAGGTATAACGATATATTGCATCACTATATGAAGTATAACCTTATATTCTATTACGTTATAACGCATAACGATATATTGCATGACTATATGAAGTATAACCTTATATACTATTACGTTATAAGGTATAACGATATTTTGCATCAGTATATGACGAATAACGTCATATACTCTTACGTTATAACGTATAACGTTATATTCCATCACTGTATGACGTATAACGTTATATACTATTACGTTATAACGTATAACGATATATTGCATCACTATATGACGTATAACGTTATATACTATTACGTTATAAGATATAACGTTATATTGCATCACTATATCACTTATAACGTTATATAGCATCCCTATATGACGTATAACGTTATGAACTGTTACGTTATAACGTATAGCGTTATTTTGCATCACTATATGACGTATAACGTTATGGAGTATTACGTTACAACGTATAGCGTTGTAGAGTATTACCTTATATCGTATAACGATTTAAACTATTACGTTATAACGCATAACCTTATATTGCGTCACTATATCACTTATAACGTTATATTGCATCACTATATCGCTTATAACGTTATATTGTACCACTATATCACTTATAACGTTATATTGCATCACTGTATGACGCATAACGTCATGTACTATTACATTATAACTTATAACGTTATAGAGTATTTCGCTGTAACGTATGACTACATATTGCATCACTATATGACGAATAACGTCATATACTGTTACGTTATAACGTATAACGGTATAATGTATTACTATATGACGCATAACGTTATGGAGCATTACGTTACAACGTATAACGACATATTGCATGACTATGTGACGTATAACGTTATATACTATTGCGTTATAACCTATAACGTTATACTGCATCACTATATGACGTATAACGTTATATACTATTAAGTTATAAGGCATAACGATATATTGCATTACTATATGAAGTATAACCTTATATACTATTACATTATATGGTATAACGATATATTGCTCCACTATATGACGTATAACGTCATATACTATTACGTTATAACCTATAACGTTATACTGCATCACTATATGACGTATAACGTCGTATAATATTACGTTATAACCTATAACGTTGTACCGCTTCACTATATGACGTATAACGTTATATACTATTACGTAATAAGGTATAACGTTATATTGCAACACTGTATCACTTATAACGTTATATTGCATCATTATATGACGTATAACGTTATATACTATTACGTTATAACGTATAACGATATATTGCATCACTATTTGACGTATAACGTTATATACTATTACGTTATAATGCATAACGTTATATTGCATCACTCTATGACGTATAACGTTATATACTATTACGTTATAAGGTATAACGATATATTGCATTACTATATGAAGTATAACGTTATATACTATTACATTATATGGTATAACGACATATTGCTCCACTATATGACGTATAACGTCATATACTATTACTTTATAACCTATAACGTTATACTGCATCACTATATGTCGTATAACGTTATATACTATTACGTCATAAGGTATAACGATATATTGCATCACTATATGAAGTATAACCTTATATACTATTACCTTATAAGGTATAACGATATATTGCAACACTATATGACGTATAACGTCATATACTATTACGCTATAACCTATAACGTTATACTGCATCACTATATGACGTATAACGTTATATACTATTACGTTATAACGTATAACGATATATTGCATCACTATATGACGTATAACGTTATACACTATTACGTTATAAGGTATAACGTTATATTGCATCACTATATCACTTATAACGTTATATTGCATCACTATATCACTTATAACGTTATATTGTATCACTATATCAGTTATAACGTTATATTGCATCACTATATCACATATAACGTTATATTGCACCGCTATATGACGTATAACGTCATATACTATTACGTTAGAACCTATAACGTTATACTGCGTCACTATATGACGTATAACGATATATACTATTACGTTATAAGGTATAACGATATAATGCATCACTATATGAAGTATAACCTTATATACTATTACGCTATAAGGTATAACAATATATTGCACCACTATATGACGTATAACGTCGTATAATATTACGTTATAACCTATAACGTTGTACCGCATCACTATATGACGTATAACGTTATATACTATTACGTTATAAGGTATAACGTTATATTGCATCACTATATCACTTATAACGTTATGTAGCATCCCTATATGACGTATAACGTTATGAACTATTACGTTATAACGTATAGCGTTGTAGAGTATTACCTTATATCGTATAACGATTTAAACTATTACATTATAACGCAGAACGCTATATTGCATCACTATGTCACTTATAACGTTATATTGCATCACTATATCACTTATAACGTTATATTGTACCACTATATCAGTTATAACGTTATATTGCATCACTATATCACTTATAACGATATATTGCACCACTATATGAGGTATAACGTCATATACTATTACGTTAGAACCTATAACGTTATACTGCGTCACTATATGACGTATAACGATATATACTATTGCATTATAAGGTATAACGATATTTTGCATCAGTATATGACGAATAACGTCATATACTCTTACGTTATAACGTATAACGTTATATTGTATCTCTATATGACGTATAACGTTATATACTATTACGCTATAAGGTATAACGTTATATTGCAACACTATATCACTTATAACGTTATATTGCATCACTATATGACGTATAAAGTTATGGAGTATTACGTTTCAACGTATAACGTTATATTGCATTACTATATGACGTATAACGTTTTGGAGTATTACGTTACAACGTATAACGATATATTGCATCACTCTGTGACGTATAACGTTATATACTATTACGTTATAACCTATAACGTTGTACTGCGTCACAATATGACGCATAACGACATATACTGTTATAACGTATAACGTTATATTGCATTACTATATGACGTATAACGTTATGGAGTATTACGTTACAACCTATAACGTTATACTGCGTCACTATATGACGTATAACGTTATATACTATTACGTTATATGGTATAACAATATATTGCATCACTATATGAAGTATAACATTATATACTATTACGTTATAACCTATAACGTCGTACTGCATCACTATATGACGTATAACGTCATATACTATTACATTATAACGTATAACGTTATGGAGTATTACCTTATAACTTATAACAATTTATACTATTATGTTATAACGCATAACGCTATATTGCATCACTATATCACTTATAACGTTATATTGCATCACTATATGAAGTATAACCTTATATAGTATTACGTTATAAGGTATAACGATATATTGCATCACTATATGAAGTATAACCTTATATACTATTACGTTATAAGGTATAACGATATATTGCACCACTATATGACGTATAACGTTATATACTATTACGTTATAAGGTATAACGTTATATTGCATCACTACATCACTTATAACGTTATATTGCTTCACTATATGAAGCATAACGTTATATACTAGTACGTTATAACGCATAACGATATATTGCATCACTATATGACGTATAACGTTATGGAGTATTACGTTTTAGCGTATAACGTTATATACCATTACGTTATAACGGATAATGATATATTTCATCACTATTTGACGTATAACGTCATATTGCATTACTATATGACGTATAACGTTATGGAGTATTACGTTTTAACGTATAACGTTATATACTATTACGTTATAGCGGATAACGATATATTTCATCACTATGTGACGTATAACGTTATATACTATTACGTTAGAACCTATAACGTTATACTGCGTCTCTGTATGACGTATAACGATATATACTATTACGATATAAGGTATAACGATATAATGCATCACTATATGAAGTATAACCTTATATACTATTACGTTATAAGGTATAACAATATATTGCACCACTATATGACGTCTAACGTCATATACTATTACGTTATAACCTATAACGTTGTACCGCATCACTATATGACGTATAACGTTATATACTATTACGTTATAAGGTAATACGTTATATTGCATCACTATATCACTTATAACGTTATATAGCATCCCCATATGACGTATAACGTTATGAACTATTACGTTATAACCTATAACGTTGTACTGCATCACTATATGACGTATAACGATATATACTATTACGTTATAAGATATAACGTTATATTGCATCACTATATCACTTATAGCGTTATATTGCATCACTATATGACGTATAGCGTCATATACTATTACGTTATAACCGATAACGTTGTACTGCATCACTATATGACGTATAACGTTATATACTATTACGTTATAAGGTATAACGTTATATAGCATCACTACCTCACTTATAACGTTATATTGCTTCACTATATCACTTATAACGTTATATTGCTTCACTATATGATGTATAACCTTTATACTATTACGTTATAACTTATAACGGTATATTGCAACACTATATGACGTATAGCGTCGTATACTATTACGTTATAACCGATAACGTTGTACTGCATCACTATATGACGTATAACGTTATATACTATTACGTTATAAGGTATAACGTTATATTGCATCACTACATCACTTATAACGTTATATTGCTTCACTATATCACTTATAACGTTATATTGCACCACTATATGACGTATAGCGTCATATACTATTACGTTATAACCGATAACGTTGTACTGCATCACTATATGACGTATAACGTTATATACTATTACGTTATAAGGTATAACGTTATATTGCATCACTACATCACTTATAACGTTATATTGCTTCACTATATGACGCATAACGTTATATACTAGTACGTTATAACGCATAACGTTATATTGCATCACTATATGACGTATAACGTTATGGAGTATTACGTTTTAACGTATAACGTCATATACTGTTACGTTATAACGTATAACGGTATATTGTATTACTATATGACGCATAACGTTATGGAGCATTACGTTACAACGTATAACGACATATTGCATGACTATGTGACGTATAACGTTATATACTATTGCGTTATAACCTATAACGTTATACTGCATCACTATATGACGTATAACGTTATATACTATTACGTTATAAGGGTATAACGATATATTGCATTACTATATGAAGTATAACCTTATATACTATTACATTATATGGTATAACGATATATTGCTCCACAATATGACGTATAACGTCATATACTATTACGTTATAACCTATAACGTTATACTATGCATCACTATATGACGTATAACGTCGTATAATATTACGTTATAAACCTATAACGTTGTACTGCATCACTATATGACGTATAACGTTAATTACTATTACGTTATAAGGTATAACGTTATATTGCATCACTACATCACTTATAACGTTATATTGCTTCACTATATGAAGCATAACGTTATATACTAGTACGTTATAACGCATAACGATATATTGCATCACTATATGACGTATAACGTTATGGAGTATTACGTTTTAACGTATAACGTTATTTACTGTTACGTTATAACGGATAACGATATATTTTATCACTATGTGACGTATAACGTTATGTACTATTACGTTATAAGGTATAACGTTATATTGCATCACTATATCACTTATAACGATATAATGCATCATTATATGAAGTACAACCTTATATTCTATTACGTTATAAGGTATAACAATATATTGCACCACTATATGACGTATAACGTTATGGAGTATTACGTTTTAACGTATAACGTTATACACTATTACGTTACAACGCATAACGTTATATTGCATCACTATATCACTTATAACGTTATATTGCACCACTATATGACGTATAACATCATATACTATTACGTTAGAACCTATAACGTTATGCTGCGTTACTGTATGACGTATAACGATATATACTATTACGTTATAAGGTATAACGATATAGTGCATCATTATGTGACGTATAACGTTATATACCATTACGTTATAATGCATAATGTTATATTGCATCACTATATGACGTATAACGTTATATACTATTACGTTATAACGTATAGCGATATATTTCATCACTATATCATAACTATGTGACACTATGTGACGGATAACGTTATATACTATTACGTTATTACATATAACGTTATACTGCATCACTATATGACGTATAACGTCATATACTGTTATAACGTATAACGTTATATTGCATGACTATATGACGTATAACGTTATGGAGTATTACGTTACAACGTATAACGATATATTGCATCACTATGTGACATATAACGTTATATGCTATTACGTTATAAGGTATAACGTTATATTGCATCACTATATCACTTATAACGTTATATAGCATCCCTATATGACGTATAACGTTATGAACTATTACGTTATAACGTATAGCGTTGTAGAGTATTACCTTATTTCGTATAACGATTTAAACTATTACGTTATAACGCATAAAGTTATATTGCATCACTATATCACTTATAACGTTATATTGCATCACTATATCACTTATAACGTTATATTGTATCACTATATCAGTTATAACGTTATATTGCATCACTATATCACATATAACGTTATATTGCACCGCTATATGACGTATAACGTCATATACTATTACGTTAGAACCTATAACGTTATACTGCGTCACTATATGACGTATAACGATATATACTATTACCTTATAAGGTATAACGATAGAATGCATCACTATATGAAGTATAACCTTATATACTATTACGCTATAAGGTACAACAATATATTGCACCACTATATGACGTATAACGTTATGGAGTATTCCGTTTTAACGTATAAAGTTATATGCTATTACGTTATAAGGTATAACGATATATTGCATCACTATATGAAGTATAACCTTATATACTATTACATTATAAGGTATAACGATATATTGCACAACTATATGACGTATAACGTCGTATAATATTACGTTATAACCTATAACGTTGTACCGCTTCACTATATGACGTATAACGTTATATACTATTACGTAATAAGGTATAACGTTATATTGCATCACTATATCACTTATAACGTTATATAGCATCCCTATATATCGTATAACGTTATGAACTATTACGTTATAACGTATAGCGTTGTAGAGTATTACCTTATATCGTATAACGATTTAAACTATTACGTTATAACGCATAACGTTATATTGCATCACTATATCACTTATAACGTTATATTGCATCACTATATCACTTATAACGTTATATTGTATCACTATATCAGTTATAACGTTATATTGCATCACTATATCACATATAACGTTATATTGCACCGCTATATGACGTATAACGTCATATACTATTACGTTAGAACCTATAACGTTATACTGCGTCACTATATGACGTATAACGATATATACTATTACGTTATAAGGTATAACGATATAATGCATCACTATATGAAGTATAACCTTATATACTATTACGCTATAAGGTATAACAATATATTGCACCACTATAAGACGTATAACGTCGTATAATATAACGTTATAACCTATAACGTTGTACTGCATCACTATATGACGTTTAACGTTATAAACTATTACGTTATAAGGCATAACGTCATATTGCATCACTATATCACTTATAACGATATATTGCACCACTATATGACGTATAGCGTCATATACTATTACGCTAGAACCTATAACGTCATGCTGCGTCACTATATGACGTATAACGATATATACTATTACGTTATAAGGTGTAACGATATATTTCATCACGTAGTGACGTATAACGTTATGTACTATTACGTTATAAGGTATAACGATATAATGCATCACTATATGTAGTATAACCTTATATACTACTACGTTATAAGGTATAACAATATATTGCACCTCTATATGACGTATAACGTTATGGAGTATTACGTTCTAACGTATAACGTTATATACTATTACGTTATAACGCATAACATTATATTGCATCACTATATCACTTATAACGTTATATTGCACAACTATTTGACGTATAACGTCGTATAATATTACGTTATAACCTATAACGTTGTACCGCATCACTATATGACGTATAACGTTATATACTATTACGTTATAAGGTATAACGTTATATTGCATCACTATATCACTTATAACGTTATATAGCATCCCTATATGACGTATAACGTTATGAACTATTACGTTATAACGTATAGCGTTGTAGAGTATTACCTTATATCGTATAACGATTTAAACTATTACATTATAACGCAGAACGTTATATTGCATCACTATGTCACTTATAACGTTATATTGCATCACTATATCACTTATAACGTTATATTGTACCACTATATCAGTTATAACGTTATATTGCATCACTATATCACTTATAACGATATATTGCACCACTATATGAGGTATAACGTCATATACTATTACGTTAGAACCTATAACGTTATACTGCGTCACTATATGACGTATAACGATATATACTATTGCATTATAAGGTATAACGATATATGGTATCACTATATGAAGTATAACCTTATATAATATTACGCTATAAGGTATAACAATATATTGCACCACTATACGACGTATAACGTCGTATACTATTACGTTAGAACCTATAACGTTATACTGCGTCACTATATGACGTATAGCGATATATACTATTGCATTATAAGGTATAACGATATTTTGCATCAGTATATGACGAATAACGTCATATACTCTTACGTTATAACGTATAACGTTATATTGTATCTCTATATGACGTATAACGTTATATACTATTACGCTATAAGGTATAACGTTATATTGCAACACTATATCACTTATAACGTTATATTGCATCACTATATGACGTATAAAGTTATGGAGTATTACGTTTCAACGTATAACGTTATATTGCATTACTATATGACGTATAACGTTTTGGAGTATTACGTTACAACGTATAACGATATATTGCATCACTCTGTGACGTATAACGTTATATACTATTACGTTATAACCTATAACGTTGTACTGCGTCACAATATGACGCATAACGACATATACTGTTATAACGTATAACGTTATATTGCATTACTATATGACGTATAACGTTATGGAGTATTACGTTACAACCTATAACGTTATACTGCGTCACTATATGACGTATAACGTTATATACTATTACGTTATATGGTATAACAATATATTGCATCACTATATGAAGTATAACATTATATACTATTACGTTATAACCTATAACGTCGTACTGCATCACTATATGACGTATAACGTCATATACTATTACATTATAACGTATAACGTTATGGAGTATTACCTTATAACTTATAACAATTTATACTATTATGTTATAACGCATAACGCTATATTGCATCACTATATGAAGTATAACCTTATATACTATTACGTTATAAGGTATAACGATATATTGCATCACTATATGAAGTATAACCTTATATACGATTACGTTATAAGGTATAACGATATATTGCACCACTTTATGACGTATAACGTCATATACTATTACGTTACAACCAATAACGTTATACTGCGTCACTATATGACGTATAACGTTATGAACTATTACGTTATAACGTACAGCGTTATATTGCATCACTATATCACTTACAACGTTGTATTGCATCACTATATCACTTATAACGTTATATGGCATTACTATATAACGTATAACGTTATATTGCATCACTATATCACTTATAACGTTATATAGCATCCCTATATGACGTATAACGTTATGAACTATTACGTTATAACGTATAGCGTTGTAGAGTATTACCTTATATCGTATAACGATTTAAACTATTACATTATAACGCAGAACGTTATATTGCATCACTATGTCACTTATAACGTTATACTGCATCACTATATCACTTATAACGTTACATTGTACCACTATATCAGTTATAACGTTATATTGCATCACTATATCACTTATAACGATATATTGCACCACTATATGAGGTATAACGTCATATACTATTACGTTAGAACCTATAACGTTATACTGCGTCACTATATGACGTATAACGATATATACTATTGCATTATAAGGTATAACGATATATGGTATCACTATATGAAGTATAACCTTATATAATATTACGCTATAAGGTATAACAATATATTGCACCACTATACGACGTATAACGTCGTATACTATTACGTTAGAACCTATAACGTTATACTGCGTCACTATATGACGTATAGCGATATATACTATTGCATTATAAGGTATAACGATATTTTGCATCAGTATATGACGAATAACGTCATATACTCTTACGTTATAACGTATAACGTTATATTGTATCTCTATATGACGTATAACGTTATATACTATTACGCTATAAGGTATAACGTTATATTGCAACACTATATCACTTATAACGTTATATTGCATCACTATATGACGTATAAAGTTATGGAGTATTACGTTTCAACGTATAACGTTATATTGCATTACTATATGACGTATAACGTTTTGGAGTATTACGTTACAACGTATAACGATATATTGCATCACTCTGTGACGTATAACGTTATATACTATTACGTTATAACCTATAACGTTGTACTGCGTCACAATATGACGCATAACGACATATACTGTTATAACGTATAACGTTATATTGCATTACTATATGACGTATAACGTTATGGAGTATAACGTTACAACCTATAACGTTATACTGCGTCACTATATGACGTATAACGTTATATACTATTACGTTATATGGTATAACAATATATTGCATCACTATATGAAGTATAACATTATATACTATTACGTTATAACCTATAACGTCGTACTGCATCACTATATGACGTATAACGTCATATACTATTACATTATAACGTATAACGTTATGGAGTATTACCTTATAACTTATAACAATTTATACTATTATGTTATAACGCATAACGCTATATTGCATCACTATATGAAGTATAACCTTATATACTATTACGTTATAAGGTATAACGATATATTGCATCACTATATGAAGTATAACCTTATATACTATTACGTTATAAGGTATAACGATATATTGCACCACTTTATGACGTATAACGTCATTTACTATTACGTTACAACCAATAACGTTATACTGCGTCACTATATGACGTATAACGTTATGAACTATTACGTTATAACGTACAGCGTTATATTGCATCACTATATCACTTACAACGTTGTATTGCATCACTATATCACTTATAACGTTATATGGCATTACTATATAACGTATAACGTTATATTGCATCACTATATCACTTATAACGTTATATTGCATCACTATGTGATGTATAACCTTTATACTATTACGTTATAACTTATAACGGTATATTGCAACACTATATGACGTATAACGTTATTGAGTATTATGTTTTAACGTATAACATTATATTGCATTTCTATATGGCGTATAACGTTATGGAGTATTACGTTGTAACGTATAACGATATATTGCATCACTATGTGACGTATAACGTTATATACTATTACGTTATAACGCATAACGTTATATTGCATCACTATATCACTTATAACGTTATATTGCACCACTATATGACGTATAGCGTCATATACTGTTACGTTATAACCGATAACGTTGTACTGCATCACTATATGACGTATAACGTTATATACTATTACGTTATAAGGTATAACGTTATATTGCATCACTACATCACTTATAACGTTATATTGCTTCACTATATGAAGCATAACGTTATATACTAGTACGTTATAACGCATAACGATATATTGCATCACTATATGACGTATAACGTTATGGAGTATTACGTTTTAACGTATAACGTTATATACTATTACGTTATAGCGGATAACGATATATTTCATCACTATGTGACGTATAACGTTATATACTATTACGTTAGAACCTATAACGTTATACTGCGTCTCTGTATGACGTATAACGATATATACTATTACGATATAAGGTATAACGATATAATGCATCACTATATGAAGTATGACCTTATATACTATTACGTTATAAGGTATAACAATATATTGCACCACTATATGACGTCTAACGTCATATACTATTACGTTATAACCTATAACGTTGTACCGCATCACTATATGACGTATAACGTTGTATACTATTACGTTATAAGGTAATACGTTATATTGCATCACTATATCACTTATAACGTTATATAGCATCCCCATATGACGTATAACGTTATGAACTATTACGTTATAACCTATAACGTTGTACTGCATCACTATATGACGTATAACGATATATACTATTACGTTATAAGATATAACGTTATATTGCATCACTATATCACTTATAGCGTTATATTGCATCACTATATGACGTATAGCGTCATATACTATTACGTTATAACCGATAACGTTGTACTGCATCACTATATGACGTATAACGTTATATACTATTACGTTATAAGGTATAACGTTATATAGCATCACTACCTCACTTATAACGTTATATTGCTTCACTATATCACTTATAACGTTATATTGCATCACTATATGATGTATAACCTTTATACTATTACGTTATAACTTATAACGGTATATTGCAACACTATATGACGTATATCGTTATGGAGTATTATGTTTTAACGTATAACATTATATTGCATTTCTATATGGCGTACAACGTTATGGAGTATTACGTTGTAACGTATAACGATATATTCCATCACTATGTGACGTATAAAGTTATATACTATTACGTTATAAGGCATAACGTTATATTGCATCACTATATCACTTATAACGTTATATTGCACCACTATATGACGTATAGCGTCATATACTATTACGTTATAACCGATAACGTTGTACTGCATCACTATATGACGTATAACGTTATATACTAATACGTTATAAGGTATAACGTTATATTGCATCACTACATCACTTATAACGTTATATTGCTTCACTATATGAAGCATAACGTTATATACTAGTACGTTATAACGCATAACGTTATATTGCATCACTATATGACGTATAACGTTATGGAGTATTACGTTTTAACGTATAACGTCATATACTGTTACGTTATAACGTATAACGGTATATTGTATTACTATATGACGCATAACGTTATGGAGCATTACGTTACAACGTATAACGACATATTGCATGACTATGTGACGTATAACGTTATATACTATTGCGTTATAACCTATAACGTTATACTGCATCACTATATGACGTATAACGTTATATACTATTACGTTATAAGGTATAACGATATATTGCATTACTATATGAAGTATAACCTTATATACTATTACGTTATATGGTATAACGATATATTGCTCCACAATATGACGTATAACGTCATATACTATTACGTTATAACCTATAACGTTATACTGCATCACTATATGACGTATAACGTCGTATAATATTACGTTATAACCTATAACGTTGTACCGCTTCACTATATGACGTATAACGTTATATACTATTACGTAATAAGGTATAACGTTATATTGCATCACTGTATCACTTATAACGTTATATTGCATCACTATATGACGTATAACGTTATATACTATTACGTTATAAGGTATAACGTTATATTGCATCACTATATCACTTATAACGTTATATTGCTTCACTATATGAAGCGTAACGTTATATACTAGTACGTTATAACGCATAACGTTATATTGCAACACTATATGACGTATAACGTTATGGAGTATTACGTTTTAACGTATAACGTTATTTACTATTACGTTATAACGGATAACGATATATTTTATCACTATGTGACGTATAACGTTATGTACTATTACGTTATAAGGTATAACGTTATATTGCATCACTGTATCACTTATAACGTTATATTGCATCACTATATGACGTATAACGTTATATACTATTACGTTATAAGGTATAACGTTATATTGCATCACTATATCACTTATAACGTTATATTGCTTCACTATATGAAGCGTAACGTTATATACTAGTACGTTATAACGCATAACGTTATATTGCAACACTATGTGACGTATAACGTTATATACCATTACGTTATAATGCATAATGTTATATTGCATCACTATATGAAGTATAACGTTATATACTATTACGTTATTACATATAACGTTATACTGCATCACTATATGACGTATAACGTCATATACTGTTATAACGTATAACGTTATATTGCATGACTATATGACGTATAACGTTATGGAGTATTACGTTACAACGTATAACGATATATTGCATCACTATGTGACATATAACGTTATATGCTATTACGTTATAAGGTATAACGTTATATTGCATCACTATATCACTTATAACGTTATATTGCACCACTATATGGCGTATAACGTCATATACTATTACGTTATAACCTATAACGATGTACTGCATCACTATATGACGTATAACGTTATATACTATTACGTTATAAGGTATAACGTTATGGAGTATTACCTTATAACTTATAACAATTTATACTATTATGTTATAACGCATAACGCTATATTGGATCACTATATCACTTATAACGTTATATTGCATCACTATATGAAGTATAACCTTATATACTATTACGTTATAAGGTATAACGATATATTGCTTCACTATATGAAGTATTACGCTATATACTATTACGTTATAAGGTATAACGATATATTTCACCACTATATGACGTATAACGTCATATTCTATTACGTTATAGCCAATAACGTTATACTGCATCACTATATGACGTATAACGTTATATACTATTACGTTATAAGGTATAACGTTATATTGCATCATTATGTGACGTATAACGTTATATACTATTACGTTATAAGGAATAACGTTATATTGCATCACTATATGACGTATAACGTTATATACAATTACGTTATATGGTATAACGTTATATTGCATCACTATATGACGTATAACGTTATGGAGTATTACGTTTCAACGTATAACGTTATATACTATTACGGTATAACGGATAACGATATATTTATCACTATGTGACGTATAACGTTATATACTATTACGTTAGAACCTATACCGTTATACTGCGTCACTGTATGACGTATAACGTTATATACTATTACGTTATAAGGTATAACGATATATTGCATTATTATATGAAGTATAACCTTATATACTACTACGTTATAAGGTATAACGATATATTGCTTGACTATATGAAGTATAACATTATATACTATTACATTATAAGGTATAACGATATATTGCTCCACTATATGTCGTATAGCGTCCCATACTATTACGTTATAACCTATAACGTTGTACTGCATCACTATATGACGTATAACGTTATATACTATTACGCTATAAGGTATAACGTTATATTGCAACACTATATCACTTATAACGTTATATTGCATTACTATATGATGTATAAAGTTATTGAGTATTACGTTTTAACGTATAACGTTATGTTGCATTACTATATGTCGTATAACGTTTTGGAGTATTACGTTACAACGTTTAACGATATATTGCATCACTATGTGACGTATAACGTTATATACTATTACGTTATATCCTATAACGTTGTACTGCATCACTATATGACGTATAACGTTATATACTATTACGCTATAAGGTATAACGTTATATTGCAACACTGTATCACTTATAACGTTATATTGCATCACTATATGACGTATAACGTTATATACTATTACGTTATAACGTATAACGATATATTGCATCACTATTTGACGTATAACGTTATATACTATTACGTTATAATGCATAACGTTATATTGCATCACTCTATGACGTATAACGTTATATACTATTACGTTATAAGGTATAACGATATATTGCATTACTATATGAAGTATAACGTTATATACTATTACATTATATGGTATAACGATATATTGCTCCACTATATGACGTATAACGTCATATACTATTACGTTATAACCTATAACGTTATACTGCATCACTATATGACGTATAGCGTTATATACTATTACGTCATAAGGTATAACGATATATTGCATCACTATATGAAGTATAACCTTATATACTACTACATTATAAGGTATAACGATATATTGCAACACTATATGACGTATAACGTCATATACTATTACGCTATAACCTATAACGTTATACTGCATCACTATATGACGTATAACGTTATATACTATTACGTTATAACGTATAACGATATATTGCATCACTATATGACGTATAACGTTATACACTATTACGTTATAAGGTATAACGTTATATTGCAACACTATATGACGTATAACGTCATATACTATTACGCTATAACCTATAACGTTGTACCGCTTCACTATATGACGTATAACGTTATATACTATTACGTAATAAGGCATAACGTTATATTGCATCACTATATCACTTATAACGTTATATAGCATCCCTATATGACGTATAACGTTATGAACTATTACGTTATAACGTATAGCGTTGTAGAGTATTACCCTTATATCGTATAACGATTTAAACTATTACGTTATAACGCATAACGTTATATTGCATCACTATATCACTTATAACGTTATATTGCATCACTATATCACTTATAACGTTATATTGTACCACTATATCAGTTATAACGTTATATTGCATCACTATATCACATATAACGTTATATTGGACCGCTATATGACGTATAACGTCATATACTATTACGTTAGAACTATAACGTTATACTGCGTCACTATATGACGTATAAACGATATATACTACTACGTTATAAGGTATAACGATATAATGCATCACTATATGAAGTATAACCTTATATACTATTACGCTATAAGGTATAACAATATATTGCACCACTATAGGACGTATAACGTCGTATAATATAACGTTATAACCTATAACGTTGTACTGCATCACTATATGACGTTTAACGTTATAAACTATTACGTTATAAGGCATAACGTCATATTGCATCACTATATCACTTATAACGATATATTGCACCACTATATGACGTATAACGTCATATACTATTACGTTAGAACCTATAACGTCACGCTGCGTCACTATATGACGTATAACGATATATACTATTACGTTATAAGGTATAACGTTATATTGCATCACTATATCACTTATAACGTTATATTGCATCACTATATGTAGTATAACCTTATATACTATTACGTTAAAAGGTATAACGATATATTGCATCACTATATGAAGTATAACGTTATATACTATTACGTTATAAGATATAACGTTATATTGCATCACTATATCACTTATAGCGTTATATTGCATCACTATATGAAGTATAACGTTATATACTAGTACGTTATAACGCATAACGATATATTGCATCACTATATGAAGTATAACCTTATATACTATTACATTATAAGGTATAACAATATATTGCACCACTATATGACGTATAACGTCATATACTATTACGTTATAACCTATAACGTTATACTACATCAATATATGACGTATAACGTTATATACTATTACGTTATAAGGTATAACGATATATTGCATCACTATATGAAGTATAACCTTATATACTATTACGTTATAACGCATAACGTTATTTTACATCACTATATCACTTATAACGTTATATTGCATCACTATATGACGTATAACGTTATATACTATTACGTTATAAGGTATAACGATATATTGCATCACTATATCACTTATAACGTTATATTGCTTCACTATATGAAGCGTAACGTTATATACTAGTACGTTATAACGCATAACGTTATATTGCATCACTATATGACGTATAACGTTATGGAGTATTACGTTTTAACGTATAACGTTATATACTATTACGTTATAACGGATAACGATATATTTCATCACTATGTGACGTATAACGTTATATTGCATTACTATATGACGTATAACGTTATGGAGTATTACGTTTTAACGTATAACGTTATATACTATTACGTTATAACGCATAACGTTATATTGCATCACTATATCACTTATAACGTTATATTGCATCACTATATCACTTATAACTTTATATTGCATCACTATATGACGCATAACGTCATATACTATTACATTATAACTTATAACGTTATAGAGTATTACGCTATAACGTATGACTACATATTGTATCACTATATGACGAATAACGTCATATACTTTTACGTTATAACGTATAATGGTATATTTCATTACTATATGACGCATAACGTTATGGAGCATTACGTTACAACGTATAACGACATATTGCATGTGTCACGTCCCGCGTTCCGCACGTGACGCCACGAACCAATAACTTATGAATAATTAAACACGACCAATAATAATAAATTAACTAATAACTAACCAATCAAAATAAAAAGAATTATACGACAGACAATCAAAATGAAATAAATGAATCAATAAGAAGAAACACTACAACCAATCAGCAATGACATATAAAATACAAATAAAATGAAATAATTAAATGAACTAAGTAATAAAACAAGCCGCGATTCAAATGTATGAGATTCCTCTGCGAAAACACATGTGTATACACACACGTGTATGCATATCTGTGTGTGTGACCTACTTCGTGAATCTGAATAATTGGTAATCTAATAAAATATAAAAGAAATAAAATATACTACACTACATCAGCATTCTAATAAAAGTGAAAATTGTATACAAGATTACTCTGCGACACACACATATATAGATATACACATGCGTACGCGTATCTTTGGGAAAAATTCATAATATATATATGTATGTATACGTTATTAAACCATTAAAACGCAAAGAAATAAATATATAGATTTACATTTCTACGAACCTAGAGAATTATATACGAAATCCACATTATGGAATATTCAACCAATTAACGATCCGAGAAACAATGAGAATAACAATACGCGCACATATACATATGCATATATATATTTTACATAATGGAAAATTACATTGTGAAATGTATATATATATACACATATTATTATATCGAACAACTACTCATCTAATATACAAAACCACCTTGTAAAAATTACATTACTCAACATTCAACTAAACCAACTGAAGATTTAGTATAATAATATATAATAATATAATAATATATATATATACATAGATATGTGAAATAGCGTTGTATATAACCGGAAACAATACAAATGTCACACGACTTCTTCAACAACTTCGACTCTTCGTTCCTGCCGACAACACCTCACACGATGACTGCGTCTTCTAGGGCCACTTACGGATTCTTTACAATTCTTCTTCTTCTTGCACTGAAATATCATATGCAGTGAATGAAACACGAAAGAAGCAGGATGAACTAAATAAAAGAAATCATAACAAGATACACACCGAGACAGTCCGCATGGGAACCTCTGACAAAGATACCTCCGTATCTATCATTAAACGCATAATAATCAAGATGCACAAACCTCATCTGGAAGTCGACACCACTCACAGCGTGCCAATGCAAGAGAGGAAAACGAATGAAATTGTATTTCGTGAAGACGTTTCACCACTTTCCATAGATCAGAAACTGGAGCTACACAACTAATAACCTAATAACAAGAAAGTAATATAAAATATACACGATTTAATATATAGCAAATATGGACATATAAATCTACAAGGAGCAAAATATATCTCATATTGTCAAATAAAACCAAATTGTCAAAAGATCATCAGGACACGACGCCAACGAAGGTGCCACTGTGCCTATTTGGATGGAAAACCGCCACTTCAGCATCATCCCTCGCACATATTCACACACGCACGTCGATCACGTCACCTCGTACCATTCACATATCTTCTTCATCTTGCGCTAAAACAAATTCACAAGTTTAAGGAAACAAACAACATGCGAAACGAGATAGAATACTAAAAACACATACTCACACAGTTCGCACAGGCGCGGACGCTTTTGTGTCCATCACTCAACATAACCTGTAATCATCAAAATCCACGTTCTCTCATGGAAACTCTAAAAACCTGCAGCATTGCGATTCCCACCGGAATGAACTGTCACGTGACTGTCATCCCATTGGGGATGTCATTATAAAAAGCGTAGCGACACAATTCAAATCAGAGTAATTGTTAGCGGGTCAGTTGAATAAAGGAATAGAAGGGAGTAATCGTTACCAGTTGAATAAAAGAGTAAGAGAGTAATTGTTAGCGGTTCGGGAGAATTTAGCGAAAAATAAAGAAGAGTCAGATTAATTGTTAGCGTTAGCGTTAGCGATTAATTGTTAGTGGTTCAGTTAGAACAATCAGAGTAATTGTGAAAAGAGAGTAACTGCCATTAGTTGGTTCAGTTAGAATATAGTCAGAGAAATTGTTAGCGTTCGGGAGAATTTAACAAAATTAAAGAAGAGTAATTCAGTTAGAATAAAGAAATAGGATAGAGCAATTGTGATTAGTTGGTTCAGGAGAATTTAGCGAAAATAAGGAGAGTAATTGTTAGTCGTTCAATTGAATTTGAGTGACTCTGATATCAGTTCGTTCAGTTGATTTAATTAGAATTTAAGTTAGGATTAGAGAATAATTGTTCGTTCCAGTTCGAGTTTAAGAATTACGAGATATAAATGTTATTAGTCAGTTCGAATTATAAAATAATTGTTATTAGTCAGTTAGAATCAAAACAATAGTTGGCTCAAGTTTTTGTGTTAGAATTTCGAATTGTTAAACACGTCCGGACACACTGTTGTTTACACTGTTCAAATTAAATAAAGATTAAAACGAAAAATTATAGAAGTGTCGATCTTTGTAAAACCGGAATCACCCCAGCGGCCTGCCCGTTCATCAGCGGAGACCAACGTCAGGTGAGTTAACTTTAATTATTATTAATAATTAATAATTAAAATAATAAATAATATCAATGATTAGTATAATTCGTCATTAATTCCGCCTGTAATAATTATTTATAATATAATTGTTTATTCCAAACAATCCTCTCCCGTGCTAGTATTCCTGCGCATAGCAGGTTAGCCGAAACGTGGAGATTGTTGACCAGTGGCCTAAACTCCGGTCAACGCTACATAATCTAACGAGAAATATCTAATTGAAACAGTCCTTAGACTGTTTCTGGTGGCAGCGACTACTACATTGTTTAAAATTTCAAAATTTGGATAGCGAAACGTAACACATGACTATGTGACGTATAACGTTATATACTATTGCGTTATAACCTATAACGTTATACTGCATCACTATATGACGTATAACGTTATATACTATTACGGTATAACGTATAACGATATATTGCATCACTATTTGACGTATAACGTTATATACTATTACGTTATAACGGATAACGATATATTTCATCACTATGTGACGTATAACGTTATATTGCTTTACTATATGACGTATAACGTTATGGAGTATTACGTTTTAACGTATAACGTTATATACTATTACGTTATAACACATAACGTTATACTGCATCACTATATGACGTATAACGGTATATTGCATTACTATATCACTTATAACGTTATATAGCATCCCTATATGACGTATAACGTTATGAACTGTTACGTTATAACGTATAGCGTTATAGAGTATTACCTTATATCGTATAACGATTTATACTATTACGTTATAACGCATAACCTTATATTGCATCACTATATCACTTATAACGTTATATTGCATCACTAT
The DNA here is from genome assembly GCF_024516045.1 of Bombus affinis. NCBI lineage: Eukaryota > Metazoa > Arthropoda > Insecta > Hymenoptera > Apidae > Bombus > Bombus affinis. Next base: position 57,644 of record NW_026108889.1, on the reverse strand, counting down.
ATCGCTTATAACGTTATATTGTACCACTATATCACTTATAACGATATATTGCACCACTATATGACCTATAACGTTATGGAGTATTACGTTTTAACGTATAACGTTATATACTATTACGTTATAACGTACAACGATATATTGCATCACTATATGAAGTATAACCTTATATACTATTACGTTATAAGGTATAACGCTATATTGCACCACTATATGCCGTATAACGTTATATACTATTACGTTATAAGGTATAACAATATAATGCATCACTATATGAAGTATAACCTTATATACTATTACGTTATAACGCATAACGTTATGTTGCATCACTATATGCAGTATAATGTCATATACTCTTACGTTATAACGTATAACGTTATATCGTATTACTATATAACGTATAACGTTATATACTATTACGTTATGACGTATAACGATATATTGCATCACTATATGACGTATAACGTTATATACTATTACGTTATAAGATATAACGTTATATTGCATCACTATATCACTTATAACGTTATATAGCATGCCTATATGACGTATAACGTTATGAACTATTACGTTATAACGTATAGCGTTGTAGAGTATTACCTTATCTCGTATAACGATTTAAGCTATTACGTTATAACGCATAACGTTATATTGCATTACTATATCACTTATAACGTTATATAGCATCACTATATCACTTATAACGTTATATTGCATCACTATATCGCTTATAACGTTATATTGTACCACTATATCAGTTATAACGTTATATTGCATCACTATATCACTTATAACGTTATATTGCACCGCTATATGACGTATAACGTCATATACTATTACGCTATAACCTATAACGTTGTACTGCATCACTATATGACGTATAACGTTATATACTATTGCGTTATAACCTATAACGTTATACTGCATCACTATATGACGTATAACGTTATATACTATTACGTTATAACGTATAACGTATAACGTATTGCATCACTATATGATGTATAACGTTATATACTATTACGTTATAAGGTATCACGTTATATTGCATCACTATATCACTTATAACGTTATATTGCTTCACTATATGAAGCCTAACGTTATATACTAGTACGTTATAACGCATAACGTTATATTGCATCACTATATGCCGTATAACGTTATATACTATTACGTTATAACGGATAACGATATATTTCATCACTATGTGACGTATAACGTTATATACTATAACGTTATAAGGTATAACGATATAATGCATCACTATATGAAGTATAACCTTATATACTATTACGTTATAAGGTATAACGATATTTTGCACCAGTATATGACGAATAATGTCATATACCCTTACGTTATAACGTATAACGTTATATCGTATCACTATATAACGTATAACGTTATATACTATTACGTTATGACGTATAACGATATATTGCATCACTATATGACGTATAACGTTATATACTATTACGTTATAAGATATAACGTTATATTGCATCACTATATCACTTATAACGTTATATAGCATCCCTATATGACGTATAACGTTATGAACTGTTACGTTATGACGTATAGCGTTATAGAGTATTACCTTATATCGTATAACGATTTATACTATTACGTTATAACGCATAACCTTATATTGCATCACTATATCACTTATAACGTTATATTGCATCACTATATCACTTATAACGTTATATTGCATCACTATATCACTTATAGCGTTATATTGCATCACTATATGAAGTATAACGTTATATACTAGTACGTTATAACGCATAACGATATGTTGCATCACTATATGAAGTATAACCTTATATACTATTACATTATAAGGTATAACAATATATTGCACCACTATATGACGTATAACGTCATATACTATTACGTTATAACCTATAACGTTATACTACATCAATATATGACGTATAACGTTATATACTATTACGTTATAAGGTATAACGATATATTGCATCACTATATGAAGTATAACCTTATATACTATTACGTTATAACGCATAACGTTATTTTACATCACTATATCACTTATAACGATATATTGCATCACTATATGACGTATAACGTTATATACTATTACGTTATAAGATATAACGTTATATTGCATCACTATATCACTTATAACGTTATATAGCATCCCTATATGACGTATAACGTTATGAACTGTTACGTTATGACGTATAGCGTTATAGAGTATTACCTTATATCGTATAACGATTTATACTATTACGTTATAACGCATAACCTTATATTGCATCACTATATCACTTATAACGTTATATTGCATCACTATATCACTTATAACGTTATATTGCATCACTATATCACTTATAACGTTATATTGTACCACTATATATCAGTTATAACGTTATATTGCATCACTATATCACATATAACGTTATATTGCACCGCTATATGACGTATAACGTCATATACTATTACGTTAGAACCTATAACGTTATACTGCGTCACTATATGACGTATAACGATATATACTACTACGTTATAAGGTATAACGATATAATGCATCACTATATGAAGTATAACCTTATATACTATTACGCTATAAGGTATAACAATATATTGCACCACTATAGGACGTATAACGTCGTATAATATAACGTTATAACCTATAACGTTGTACTGCATCACTATATGACGTTTAACGTTATAAACTATTACGTTATAAGGCATAACGTCATATTGCATCACTATATCACTTATAACGATATATTGCACCACTATATGACGTATAACGTCATATACTATTACGTTAGAACCTATAACGTCACGCTGCGTCACTATATGACGTATAACGATATATACTATTACGTTATAAGGTATAACGTTATATTGCATCACTATATCACTTATAACGTTATATTGCATCACTATATGTAGTATAACCTTATATACTATTACGTTATAAGGTATAACGATATATTGCATCACTATATGAAGTATAACGTTATATACTATTACGTTATAAGATATAACGTTATATTGCATCACTATATCACTTATAGCGTTATATTGCATCACTATATGAAGTATAACGTTATATACTAGTACGTTATAACGCATAACGATATATTGCATCACTATATGAAGTATAACCTTATATACTATTACATTATAAGGTATAACAATATATTGCACCACTATATGACGTATAACGTCATATACTATTACGTTATAACCTATAACGTTATACTACATCAATATATGACGTATAACGTTATATACTATTACGTTATAAGGTATAACGATATATTGCATCACTATATGAAGTATAACCTTATATACTATTACGTTATAACGCATAACGTTATTTTACATCACTATATCACTTATAACGTTATATTGCATCACTATATGACGTATAACGTTATATACTATTACGTTATAAGGTATAACGATATATTGCATCACTATATCACTTATAACGTTATATTGCTTCACTATATGAAGCGTAACGTTATATACTAGTACGTTATAACGCATAACGTTATATTGCATCACTATATGACGTATAACGTTATGGAGTATTACGTTTTAACGTATAACGTTATATACTATTACGTTATAACGGATAACGATATATTTCATCACTATGTGACGTATAACGTTATATTGCATTACTATATGACGTATAACGTTATGGAGTATTACGTTTTAAACGTATAACGTTATATACTATTACGTTATAACGCATAACGTTATATTGCATCACTATATCACTTATAACGTTATATTGCATCACTATATCACTTATAACTTTATATTGCATCACTATATGACGCATAACGTCATATACTATTACATTATAACTTATAACGTTATAGAGTATTACGCTATAACGTATGACTACATATTGTATCACTATATGACGAATAACGTCATATACTTTTACGTTATAACGTATAATGGTATATTTCATTACTATATGACGCATAACGTTATGGAGCATTACGTTACAACGTATAACGACATATTGCATGTGTCACGTCCCGCGTTCCGCACGTGACGCCACGAACCAATAACTTATGAATAATTAAACACGACCAATAATAATAAATTAACTAATAACTAACCAATCAAAATAAAAAGAATTATACGACAGACAATCAAAATGAAATAAATGAATCAATAAGAAGAAACACTACAACCAATCAGCAATGACATATAAAATACAAATAAAATGAAATAATTAAATGAACTAAGTAATAAAACAAGCCGCGATTCAAATGTATGAGATTCCTCTGCGAAAACACATGTGTATACACACACGTGTATGCATATCTGTGTGTGTGACCTACTTCGTGAATCTGAATAATTGGTAATCTAATAAAATATAAAAGAAATAAAATATACTACACTACATCAGCATTCTAATAAAAGTGAAAATTGTATACAAGATTACTCTGCGACACACACATATATAGATATACACATGCGTACGCGTATCTTTGGGAAAAATTCATAATATATATATGTATGTATACGTTATTAAACCATTAAAACGCAAAGAAATAAATATATAGATTTACATTTCTACGAACCTAGAGAATTATATACGAAATCCACATTATGGAATATTCAACCAATTAACGATCCGAGAAACAATGAGAATAACAATACGCGCACATATACATATGCATATATATATTTTACATAATGGAAAATTACATTGTGAAATGTATATATATATACACATATTATTATATCGAACAACTACTCATCTAATATACAAAACCACCTTGTAAAAATTACATTACTCAACATTCAACTAAACCAACTGAAGATTTAGTATAATAATATATAATAATATAATAATATATATATATACATAGATATGTGAAATAGCGTTGTATATAACCGGAAACAATACAAATGTCACACGACTTCTTCAACAACTTCGACTCTTCGTTCCTGCCGACAACACCTCACACGATGACTGCGTCTTCTAGGGCCACTTACGGATTCTTTACAATTCTTCTTCTTCTTGCACTGAAATATCATATGCAGTGAATGAAACACGAAAGAAGCAGGATGAACTAAATAAAAGAAATCATAACAAGATACACACCGAGACAGTCCGCATGGGAACCTCTGACAAAGATACCTCCGTATCTATCATTAAACGCATAATAATCAAGATGCACAAACCTCATCTGGAAGTCGACACCACTCACAGCGTGCCAATGCAAGAGAGGAAAACGAATGAAATTGTATTTCGTGAAGACGTTTCACCACTTTCCATAGATCAGAAACTGGAGCTACACAACTAATAACCTAATAACAAGAAAGTAATATAAAATATACACGATTTAATATATAGCAAATATGGACATATAAATCTACAAGGAGCAAAATATATCTCATATTGTCAAATAAAACCAAATTGTCAAAAGATCATCAGGACACGACGCCAACGAAGGTGCCACTGTGCCTATTTGGATGGAAAACCGCCACTTCAGCATCATCCCTCGCACATATTCACACACGCACGTCGATCACGTCACCTCGTACCATTCACATATCTTCTTCATCTTGCGCTAAAACAAATTCACAAGTTTAAGGAAACAAACAACATGCGAAACGAGATAGAATACTAAAAACACATACTCACACAGTTCGCACAGGCGCGGACGCTTTTGTGTCCATCACTCAACATAACCTGTAATCATCAAAATCCACGTTCTCTCATGGAAACTCTAAAAACCTGCAGCATTGCGATTCCCACCGGAATGAACTGTCACGTGACTGTCATCCCATTGGGGATGTCATTATAAAAAGCGTAGCGACACAATTCAAATCAGAGTAATTGTTAGCGGGTCAGTTGAATAAAGGAATAGAAGGGAGTAATCGTTACCAGTTGAATAAAAGAGTAAGAGAGTAATTGTTAGCGGTTCGGGAGAATTTAGCGAAAAATAAAGAAGAGTCAGATTAATTGTTAGCGTTAGCGTTAGCGATTAATTGTTAGTGGTTCAGTTAGAACAATCAGAGTAATTGTGAAAAGAGAGTAACTGCCATTAGTTGGTTCAGTTAGAATATAGTCAGAGAAATTGTTAGCGTTCGGGAGAATTTAACAAAATTAAAGAAGAGTAATTCAGTTAGAATAAAGAAATAGGATAGAGCAATTGTGATTAGTTGGTTCAGGAGAATTTAGCGAAAATAAGGAGAGTAATTGTTAGTCGTTCAATTGAATTTGAGTGACTCTGATATCAGTTCGTTCAGTTGATTTAATTAGAATTTAAGTTAGGATTAGAGAATAATTGTTCGTTCCAGTTCGAGTTTAAGAATTACGAGATATAAATGTTATTAGTCAGTTCGAATTATAAAATAATTGTTATTAGTCAGTTAGAATCAAAACAATAGTTGGCTCAAGTTTTTGTGTTAGAATTTCGAATTGTTAAACACGTCCGGACACACTGTTGTTTACACTGTTCAAATTAAATAAAGATTAAAACGAAAAATTATAGAAGTGTCGATCTTTGTAAAACCGGAATCACCCCAGCGGCCTGCCCGTTCATCAGCGGAGACCAACGTCAGGTGAGTTAACTTTAATTATTATTAATAATTAATAATTAAAATAATAAATAATATCAATGATTAGTATAATTCGTCATTAATTCCGCCTGTAATAATTATTTATAATATAATTGTTTATTCCAAACAATCCTCTCCCGTGCTAGTATTCCTGCGCATAGCAGGTTAGCCGAAACGTGGAGATTGTTGACCAGTGGCCTAAACTCCGGTCAACGCTACATAATCTAACGAGAAATATCTAATTGAAACAGTCCTTAGACTGTTTCTGGTGGCAGCGACTACTACATTGTTTAAAATTTCAAAATTTGGATAGCGAAACGTAACACATGACTATGTGACGTATAACGTTATATACTATTGCGTTATAACCTATAACGTTATACTGCATCACTATATGACGTATAACGTTATATACTATTACGGTATAACGTATAACGATATATTGCATCACTATTTGACGTATAACGTTATATACTATTACGTTATAACGGATAACGATATATTTCATCACTATGTGACGTATAACGTTATATTGCTTTACTATATGACGTATAACGTTATGGAGTATTACGTTTTAACGTATAACGTTATATACTATTACGTTATAACACATAACGTTATACTGCATCACTATATGACGTATAACGGTATATTGCATTACTATATCACTTATAACGTTATATAGCATCCCTATATGACGTATAACGTTATGAACTGTTACGTTATAACGTATAGCGTTATAGAGTATTACCTTATATCGTATAACGATTTATACTATTACGTTATAACGCATAACCTTATATTGCATCACTATATCACTTATAACGTTATATTGCATCACTATATCGCTTATAACGTTATATTGTACCACTATATCACTTATAACGATATATTGCACCACTATATGACCTATAACGTTATGGAGTATTACGTTTTAACGTATAACGTTATATACTATTACGTTATAACGTACAACGATATATTGCATCACTATATGAAGTATAACCTTATATACTATTACGTTATAAGGTATAACGCTATATTGCACCACTATATGCCGTATAACGTTATATACTATTACGTTATAAGGTATAACAATATAATGCATCACTATATGAAGTATAACCTTATATACTATTACGTTATAACGCATAACGTTATATTGCATCACTATATGCCGTATAATGTCATATACTCTTACGTTATAACGTATAACGTTATATCGTTATTACTATATAACGTATAACGTTATATACTATTACGTTATGACGTATAACGATATATTGCATCACTATATGACGTATAACGTTATATACTATTACGTTATAAGATATAACGTTATATTGCATCACTATATCACTTATAACGTTATATAGCATGCCTATATGACGTATAACGTTATGAACTATTACGTTATAACGTATAGCGTTGTAGAGTATTACCTTATCTCGTATAACGATTTAAGCTATTACGTTATAACGCATAACGTTATATTGCATTACTATATCACTTATAACGTTATATAGCATCACTATATCACTTATAACGTTATATTGCATCACTATATCGCTTATAACGTTATATTGTACCACTATATCAGTTATAACGTTATATTGCATCACTATATCACTTATAACGTTATATTGCACCGCTATATGACGTATAACGTCATATACTATTACGCTATAACCTATAACGTTGTACTGCATCACTATATGACGTATAACGTTATATACTATTGCGTTATAACCTATAACGTTATACTGCATCACTATATGACGTATAACGTTATATACTATTACGTTATAACGTATAACGTTATATTGCATCACTATATCACTTATAACGTTATATTGCATCACTATATGATGTATAACGTTATATACTATTACGTTATAAGGTATCACGTTATATTGCATCACTATATCACTTATAACGTTATATTGCTTCACTATATGAAGCCTAACGTTATATACTAGTACGTTATAACGCATAACGTTATATTGCATCACTATATGCCGTATAACGTTATATACTATTACGTTATAACGGATAACGATATATTTCATCACTATGTGACGTATAACGTTATATACTATAACGTTATAAGGTATAACGATATAATGCATCACTATATGAAGTATAACCTTATATACTATTACGTTATAAGGTATAACGATATTTTGCACCAGTATATGACGAATAATGTCATATACTCTTACGTTATAACGTATAACGCTATATCGTATCACTATATAACGTATAACGTTATATTACTATTACGTTATGACGTATAACGATATATTGCATCACTATATGACGTATAACGTTATATACTATTACGTTATAAGATATAACGTTATATTGCATCACTATATCACTTATAACGTTATATAGCATCCCTATATGACGTATAACGTTATGAACTGTTACGTTATGACGTATAGCGTTATAGAGTATTACCTTATATCGTATAACGATTTATACTATTACGTTATAACGCATAACCTTATATTGCATCACTATATCACTTATAACGTTATATTGCATCACTATATCACTTATAACGTTATATTGCATCACTATATCACTTATAACGTTATATTGTACCACTATATCAGTTATAACGTTATATTGCATCACTATATCACATATAACGTTATATTGGACCGCTATATGACGTATAACGTCATATACTATTACGTTAGAACCTATAACGTTATACTGCGTCACTATATGACGTATAACGATATATACTACTACGTTATAAGGTATAACGATATAATGCATCACTATATGAAGTATAACCTTATATACTATTACGCTATAAGGTATAACAATATATTGCACCACTATAGGACGTATAACGTCGTATAATATAACGTTATAACCTATAACGTTGTACTGCATCACTATATGACGTTTAACGTTATAAACTATTACGTTATAAGGCATAACGTCATATTGCATCACTATATCACTTATAACGATATATTGCACCACTATATGACGTATAACGTCATATACTATTACGTTAGAACCTATAACGTCACGCTGCGTCACTATATGACGTATAACGATATATACTATTACGTTATAAGGTATAACGTTATATTGCATCACTATATCACTTATAACGTTATATTGCATCACTATATGTAGTATAACCTTATATACTATTACGTTATAAGGTATAACGATATATTGCATCACTATATGAAGTATAACGTTATATACTATTACGTTATAAGATATAACGTTATATTGCATCACTATATCACTTATAGCGTTATATTGCATCACTATATGAAGTATAACGTTATATACTAGTACGTTATAACGCATAACGATATATTGCATCACTATATGAAGTATAACCTTATATACTATTACATTATAAGGTATAACAATATATTGCACCACTATATGACGTATAACGTCATATACTATTACGTTATAACCTATAACGTTATACTACATCAATATATGACGTATAACGTTATATACTATTACGTTATAAGGTATAACGATATATTGCATCACTATATGAAGTATAACCTTATATACTATTACGTTATAACGCATAACGTTATTTTACATCACTATATCACTTATAACGATATATTGCATCACTATATGACGTATAACGTTATATACTATTACGTTATAAGATATAACGTTATATTGCATCACTATATCACTTATAACGTTATATAGCATCCCTATATGACGTATAACGTTATGAACTGTTACGTTATGACGTATAGCGTTATAGAGTATTACCTTATACCGTATAACGATTTATACTATTACGTTATAACGCATAACCTTATATTGCATCACTATATCACTTATAACGTTATATTGCATCACTATATCACTTATAACGTTATATTGCATCACTATATCACTTATAACGTTATATTGTACCACCATATCAGTTATAACGTTATATTGCATCACTATATCACATATAACGTTATATTGGACCGCTATATGACGTATAACGTCATATACTATTACGTTAGAACCTATAACGTTATACTGCGTCACTATATGACGTATAACGATATATACTACTACGTTATAAGGTATAACGATATAATGCATCACTATATGAAGTATAACCTTATATACTATTACGCTATAAGGTATAACAATATATTGCACCACTATAGGACGTATAACGTCGTATAATATAACGTTATAACCTATAACGTTGTACTGCATCACTATATGACGTTTAACGTTATAAACTATTACGTTATAAGGCATAACGTCATATTGCATCACTATATCACTTATAACGATATATTGCACCACTATATGACGTATAACGTCATATACTATTACGTTAGAACCTATAACGTCACGCTGCGTCACTATATGACGTATGACGATATATACTATTACGTTATAAGGTATAACGTTATATTGCATCACTATATCACTTATAACGTTATATTGCATCACTATATGTAGTATAACCTTATATACTATTACGTTATAAGGTATAACGATATATTGCATCACTATATGAAGTATAACGTTATATACTATTACGTTATAAGATATAACGTTATATTGCATCACTATATCACTTATAGCGTTATATTGCATCACTATATGAAGTATAACGTTATATACTAGTACGTTATAACGCATAACGATATATTGCATCACTATATGAAGTATAACCTTATATACTATTACATTATAAGGTATAACAATATATTGCACCACTATATGACGTATAACGTCATATACTATTACGTTATAACCTATAACGTTATACTACATCAATATATGACGTATAACTTTATATACTATTACGTTATAAGGTATAACGATATATTGCATCACTATATGAAGTATAACCTTATATACTATTACGTTATAACGCATAACGTTATTTTACATCACTATATCACTTATAACGTTATATTGCATCACTATATGACGTATAACGTTATATACTATTACGTTATAAGGTATAACGATATATTGCATCACTATATCACTTATAACGTTATATTGCTTCACTATATGAAGCGTAACGTTATATACTAGTACGTTATAACGCATAACGTTATATTGCATCACTATATGACGTATAACGTTATGGAGTATTACGTTTTAACGTATAACGTTATATACTATTACGTTATAACGGATAACGATATATTTCATCACTATGTGACGTATAACGTTATATTGCATTACTATATGACGTATAACGTTATGGAGTATTACGTTTTAACGTATAACGTTATATACTATTACGTTATAACGCATAACGTTATATTGCATCACTATATCACTTATAACGTTATATTGCATCACTATATCACTTATAACTTTATATTGCATCACTATATGACGCATAACGTCATATACTATTACATTATAACTTATAACGTTATAGAGTATTACGCTATAACGTATGACTACATATTGTATCACTATATGACGAATAACGTCATATACTTTTACGTTATAACGTATAATGGTATATTTCATTACTATATGACGCATAACGTTATGGAGCATTACGTTACAACGTATAACGACATATTGCATGTGTCACGTCCCGCGTTCCGCACGTGACGCCACGAACCAATAACTTATGAATAATTAAACACGACCAATAATAATAAATTAACTAATAACTAACCAATCAAAATAAAAAGAATTATACGACAGACAATCAAAATGAAATAAATGAATCAATAAGAAGAAACACTACAACCAATCAGCAATGACATATAAAATACAAATAAAATGAAATAATTAAATGAACTAAGTAATAAAACAAGCCGCGATTCAAATGTATGAGATTCCTCTGCGAAAACACATGTGTATACACACACGTGTATGCATATCTGTGTGTGTGACCTACTTCGTGAATCTGAATAATTGGTAATCTAATAAAATATAAAAGAAATAAAATATACTACACTACATCAGCATTCTAATAAAAGTGAAAATTGTATACAAGATTACTCTGCGACACACACATATATAGATATACACATGCGTACGCGTATCTTTGGGAAAAATTCATAATATATATATGTATGTATACGTTATTAAACCATTAAAACGCAAAGAAATAAATATATAGATTTACATTTCTACGAACCTAGAGAATTATATACGAAATCCACATTATGGAATATTCAACCAATTAACGATCCGAGAAACAATGAGAATAACAATACGCGCACATATACATATGCATATATATATTTTACATAATGGAAAATTACATTGTGAAATGTATATATATATATACACATATTATTATATCGAACAACTACTCATCTAATATACAAAACCACCTTGTAAAAATTACATTACTGAACATTCAACTAAACCAACTGAAGATTTAGTATAATAATATATAATAATATAATAATATATATATATATACATAGATATGTGAAATAGCGTTGTATATAACCGGAAACAATACAAATGTCACACGACTTCTTCAACAACTTCGACTCTTCGTTCCTGCCGACAACACCTCACACGATGACTGCGTCTTCTAGGGCCACTTACGGATTCTTTACAATTCTTCTTCTTCTTGCACTGAAATATCATATGCAGTGAATGAAACACGAAAGAAGCAGGATGAACTAAATAAAAGAAATCATAACAAGATACACACCGAGACAGTCCGCATGGGAACCTCTGACAAAGATACCTCCGTATCTATCATTAAACGCATAATAATCAAGATGCACAAACCTCATCTGGAAGTCGACACCACTCACAGCGTGCCAATGCAAGAGAGGAAAACGAATGAAATTGTATTTCGTGAAGACGTTTCACCACTTTCCATAGATCAGAAACTGGAGCTACACAACTAATAACCTAATAACAAGAAAGTAATATAAAATATACACGATTTAATATATAGCAAATATGGACATATAAATCTACAAGGAGCAAAATATATCTCATATTGTCAAATAAAACCAAATTGTCAAAAGATCATCAGGACACGACGCCAACGAAGGTGCCACTGTGCCTATTTGGATGGAAAACCGCCACTTCAGCATCATCCCTCGCACATATTCACACACGCACGTCGATCACGTCACCTCGTACCATTCACATATCTTCTTCATCTTGCGCTAAAACAAATTCACAAGTTTAAGGAAACAAACAACATGCGAAACGAGATAGAATACTAAAAACACATACTCACACAGTTCGCACAGGCGCGGACGCTTTTGTGTCCATCACTCAACATAACCTGTAATCATCAAAATCCACGTTCTCTCATGGAAACTCTAAAAACCTGCAGCATTGCGATTCCCACCGGAATGAACTGTCACGTGACTGTCATCCCATTGGGGATGTCATTATAAAAAGCGTAGCGACACAATTCAAATCAGAGTAATTGTTAGCGGGTCAGTTGAATAAAGGAATAGAAGGGAGTAATCGTTACCAGTTGAATAAAAGAGTAAGAGAGTAATTGTTAGCGGTTCGGGAGAATTTAGCGAAAAATAAAGAAGAGTCAGATTAATTGTTAGCGCTAGCGTTAGCGATTAATTGTTAGTGGTTCAGTTAGAACAATCAGAGTAATTGTGAAAAGAGAGTAACTGCCATTAGTTGGTTCAGTTAGAATATAGTCAGAGAAATTGTTAACGTTCGGGAGAATTTAACGAAATTAAAGAAGAGTAATTCAGTTAGAATAAAGAAATAGGATAGAGCAATTGTGATTAGTTGGTTCAGGAGAAATTAGCGAAAATAAGGAGAGTAATTGTTAGTCGTTCAATTGAATTTGAGTGACTCTGATATCAGTTCGTTCAGTTGATTTAATTAGAATTTAAGTTAGGATTAGAGAATAATTGTTCGTTCCAGTTCGAGTTTAAGAATTACGAGATATAAATGTTATTAGTCAGTTCGAATTATAAAATAATTGTTATTAGTCAGTTAGAATCAAAACAATAGTTGGCTCAAGTTTTTGTGTTAGAATTTCGAATTGTTAAACACGTCCGGACACACTGTTGTTTACACTGTTCAAATTAAATAAAGATTAAAACGAAAAATTATAGAAGTGTCGATCTTTGTAAAACCGGAATCACCCCAGCGGCCTGCCCGTTCATCAGCGGAGACCAACGTCAGGTGAGTTAACTTTAATTATTATTAATAATTAATAATTAAAATAATAAATAATATCAATGATTAGTATAATTCGTCATTAATTCCGCCTGTAATAATTATTTATAATATAATTGTTTATTCCAAACAATCCTCTCCCGTGCTAGTATTCCTGCGCATAGCAGGTTAGCCGAAACGTGGAGATTGTTGACCAGTGGCCTAAACTCCGGTCAACGCTACATAATCTAACGAGAAATATCTAATTGAAACAGTCCTTAGACTGTTTCTGGTGGCAGCGACTACTACATTGTTTAAAATTTCAAAATTTGGATAGCGAAACGTAACACATGACTATGTGACGTATAACGTTATATACTATTGCGTTATAACCTATAACGTTATACTGCATCACTATATGACGTATAACGTTATATACTATTACGGTATAACGTATAACGATATATTGCATCACTATTTGACGTATAACGTTATATACTATTACGTTATAACGGATAACGATATATTTCATCACTATGTGACGTATAACGTTATATTGCTTTACTATATGACGTATAACGTTATGGAGTATTACGTTTTAACGTATAACGTTATATACTATTACGTTATAACACATAACGTTATACTGCATCACTATATGACGTATAACGGTATATTGCATTACTATATCACTTATAACGTTATATAGCATCCCTATATGACGTATAACGTTATGAACTGTTACGTTATAACGTATAGCGTTATAGAGTATTACCTTATATCGTATAACGATTTATACTATTACGTTATAACGCATAACCTTATATTGCATCACTATATCACTTATAACGTTATATTGCATCACTATATCGCTTATAACGTTATATTGTACCACTATATCACTTATAACGATATATTGCACCACTATATGACCTATAACGTTATGGAGTATTACGTTTTAACGTATAACGTTATATACTATTACGTTATAACGTACAACGATATATTGCATCACTATATGAAGTATAACCTTATATACTATTACGTTATAAGGTATAACGCTATATTGCACCACTATATGCCGTATAACGTTATATACTATTACGTTATAAGGTATAACAATATAATGCATCACTATATGAAGTATAACCTTATATACTATTACGTTATAACGCATAACGTTATATTGCATCACTATATGCCGTATAATGTCATATACTCTTACGTTATAACGTATAACGTTATATCGTATTACTATATAACGTATAACGTTATATACTATTACGTTATGACGTATAACGATATATTGCATCACTATATGACGTATAACGTTATATACTATTACGTTATAAGATATAACGTTATATTGCATCACTATATCACTTATAACGTTATATAGCATGCCTATATGACGTATAACGTTATGAACTATTACGTTATAACGTATAGCGTTGTAGAGTATTACCTTATCTCGTATAACGATTTAAGCTATTACGTTATAACGCATAACGTTATATTGCATTACTATATCACTTATAACGTTATATAGCATCACTATATCACTTATAACGTTATATTGCATCACTATATCGCTTATAACGTTATATTGTACCACTATATCAGTTATAACGTTATATTGCATCACTATATCACTTATAACGTTATATTGCACCGCTATATGACGTATAACGTCATATACTATTACGCTATAACCTGTAACGTTGTACTGCATCACTATATGACGTATAACGTTATATACTATTGCGTTATAACCTATAACGTTATACTGCATCACTATATGACGTATAACGTTATATACTATTACGTTATAACGTATAACGTTATATTGCATCACTATATCACTTATAACGTTATATTGCATCACTATATGATGTATAACGTTATATACTATTACGTTATAAGGTATCACGTTATATTGCATCACTATATCACTTATAACGTTATATTGCTTCACTATATGAAGCCTAACGTTATATACTAGTACGTTATAACGCATAACGTTATATTGCATCACTATATGCCGTATAACGTTATATACTATTACGTTATAACGGATAACGATATATTTCATCACTATGTGACGTATAACGTTATATACTATAACGTTATAAGGTATAACGATATAATGCATCACTATATGAAGTATAACCTTATATACTATTACGTTATAAGGTATAACGATATTTTGCACCAGTATATGACGAATAATGTCATATACTCTTACGTTATAACGTATAACGTTATATCGTATCACTATATAACGTATAACGTTATATACTATTACGTTATGACGTATAACGATATATTGCATCACTATATGACGTATAACGTTATATACTATTACGTTATAAGATATAACGTTATATTGCATCACTATATCACTTATAACGTTATATAGCATCCCTATATGACGTATAACGTTATGAACTGTTACGTTATGACGTATAGCGTTATAGAGTATTACCTTATATCGTATAACGATTTATACTATTACGTTATAACGCATAACCTTATATTGCATCACTATATCACTTATAACGTTATATTGCATCACTATATCACTTATAACGTTATATTGCATCACTATATCACATATAACGTTATATAGCATCGCTATAAGACGTATAACGTCATATACTATTACGTTATAACCTATAACGTTGTACCGCATCACTATATGACGTATAACGTTATATACTATTGCGCCATAACCTATAACGTTATACTGCATCACTATATGACGTATAACGTTATATACTATTACGTTATAACGTATAACGATATATTGCACCACTATATGACCTATAACGTTATGGAGTATTACGTTTTAACGTATAACGTTATATACTACTACGTTATAATGCATAACGTTATACTGCATCACTATATGATGTATAACGTTATATACTATTACGTTATAAGGTATACCGATATATTGCATCTCTATATGAAGTATAACCTTATATACTATTACATTATAAGGTATAACGATATATTGCACCACTATATGACGTATAACGTCATATACTATTACGTTATAACCTATAACGTTATACTGCATCACTATATGACGTATAACGTTATATACTATTACGTTATAAGGTATAACGATATATTGCATCACTATATGAAGTACAACCTTATATACTATTACGTTATAACGCATAACGTTATATTGCATCACTATATCACTTATAACGTTATATTGCATCACTATATGACGTATAACGTTATATACTATTACGTTATAAGGTATAACGTTATATTGCATCACTATATCACTTATAACGTTATATTGCTTCACTATATGAAGCGTAACGTTATATACTAGTACGTTATAACGCATAACGTTATATTGCATCACTATATGACGTATAACGTTATGGAGTATTACGTTTTAACGTATAACGATATATACTATTGCGTTACAACGCATAACGTTATATTGCTTCACTATATCACTTATAACGTTATATTGTACCACTATATGACGTATAACATTATGAACTATTACGTTATAACCTATAACGTTGTACTGCATCACTATATGACGTATAACGTTATATACTATTACGTTATAAGATATAACGTTATATTGCATCATTATATCACTTATAGCGTTATATTGCATCACTATATGAAGTATAACGTTATATACTAGTACGTTATAACGCATAACGTTATATTGCATCACTATATCACTTCTAACGTTATATTGCATCACTATATCACTTATAACGTTATATTGCATCACTATATCACTTATAACGTTATATTGCACCGCTATATGACGTATAACGTCATATACTATTACGTTATAACCTATAACGTTGTACTGCATCACTATATGACGTATAACGTTATATTCTATTACGTTATAAGATATAACGTTATATTGCATCACTATATCACTTATAACGTTATATTGCATCACTATATGACGCATAACGTCATATACTATTACATTATAACTTATAACGTTATAGAGTATTACGCGATAACGTATGACTACATATTGCATCACTATATGACGAGTAACGTCATATACTTTTACGTTATAACGTATAACGGTATATTGCATTACTATATGACGCATAACGTTATGGAGCATTACGTTACAACGTATAACGACATATCACATGACTATGTGACGTATAACGTTATAGACTATTGCGTTATAAGGTATAACGATATATTGCATCACTATATGAATTATAACCTTATATACTATTACATTATAAGGTATAACAATATATTGCACCACTATATGACGTATAACGTCATATACTATTACGTTATAACCTATAACGTTATACTACATCACTATATGACGTATAACGTCATATGCTATTACGTTATAACCTATAACGTTGTACTGCATCACTATATGACGTATAACGTTATATACTATTACGTTATAACGTATAACGATATGATGCATCACTATATGAAGTATAACCTTATACACTATTACGTTATAAGGTATAACGATATTTTGCATCACTATATGACGTATAACGTTATATACTGTTACGTTATAAGACATAACGTTATATTGTATCACTATATGAATTATAACCTTATATACTATTACATTATAAGGTATAACAATATATTGCATCACTATATGACGTATAACGTCATATACCATTACCGTATAACCTATAACGTTGTACTGCATCACTATATGACGTATAACGTTATATACTATTACGTTATAACGTATAACGATATGATGCATCACTATATGAAGTATAACCTTATACACTATTACGTTATAAGGTATAACAATATATTGCACCACTATATGACGTATAACGTCATATACTATTACGTTATAACCTATAACGTTATACTACATCACTATATGACGTATAACGTCATATGCTATTACGTTATAACCTATAACGTTGTACTGCATCACTATATGACGTATAACGTTATATACTATTACGTTATAACGTATAACGATATGATGCATCACTATATGAAGTATAACCTTATACACTATTACGTTATAAGGTATAACGATATTTTGCATCACTATATGACGTATAACGTTATATACTATTACGTTATAAGATATAACGTTATATTGTATCACTATATCACTTATAACGTTATATAGCATCCCTATATGACGTATAACGTTATGAACTATTACGTTATAACGTATAGCGTTATAGAGTATTACCTTATATCGTATAACGATTTATACTATTACGTTATAACGCATAACGCTATATTGCATCACTATATCACTTATAACGTTATACTGCATCACTATATTACTTATAACGTTAAATAGCATCCCTATATGACGTATAACGTTGCGAACTATTATGTTATAACGTATACCGTTATATTGCATCACTATATGACGTATAACGTTATGGAGTATTACGTTTTAACGTATAACGTTAAATACTATTACGTTATAACGCATAACTTTATATTGCATCACTATATCACTTATAACGTTATATTGCACCGCTATATAACGTATAACGTCATATACTATTACGTTAT
Organism: Bombus affinis; assembly: GCF_024516045.1. NCBI lineage: Eukaryota > Metazoa > Arthropoda > Insecta > Hymenoptera > Apidae > Bombus > Bombus affinis. Next base: position 37,409 of record NW_026108889.1, on the reverse strand, counting down.
AACCTATAACGTTGTACTGCATCACTATATGACGCATAACGTTATATACTATTACGTTATAAGGTATAACGTTATATTGCATCACTATATAACTTATAACGATATATAGCATCCCTATATGACGTATAACGTTATGAACTATTACGTTATAACGTATAGCGTTATATTGCTTCACTATATCACTTATAACGTTATATTGCACCACTATATGGCGTATAACGTCATATACTATTACGTTATAACCAATAACGATGTAGTGCATCACTATATGATGTATAACGTTATATACTATTACGTTATAAGGTATAACGTCATATTGCATCACTATATAACTTATAACGTTATATAGCATCCCTATATGACGTATAACGTTATGAACTATTACGTTATAACGTATAGCGTTATATTGCTTCACTATATCACTTATAACGTTATATTGCATCACTATATCGCTTATAACGTTATATTGTACCACTATATCACTTATAACGTTATATTGCACCGCTATATGACGTATAACTTCATATACTATTACGTTATAACCTATAACGTTGTACTGCATCACTATATGACGTATAACGTTATATACTATTACGTTATAAGATATAACGTAATATTGCATCACTATATCACTTAGAACGTTATATTGCATCACTATATGACGTATAACGTTATATACTATTACGTTATAAGGTATAACGTTATATTGCATCACTATATCACTTATAACGTTATATTGCATCACTATATCGCTTATAACGTTATATTGTACCACTATATCACTTATAACGTTATATTGCACCGCTATATGACGTATAACTTCATATACTATTACGTTATAACCTATAACGTTGTACTGCATCACTATATGACGTATAACGTTATATACTATTACGTTATAAGATATAACGTAATATTGCATCACTATATCACTTATAGCGTTATATTGCATCACTATATGAAGTATAACGTTATATACTAGTACGTTATAAGGTATAACGATATATTGCATCACTATATGAATTATAACCTTATATACTATTACATTATAAGGTATAACGATATATTGCACCACTATATGACGTATAACGTCATATACTATTACGTTATAACCTATAACGTTATACTGCATCACTATATGACGTACAACGTTATATACTATTACGTTATAAGGTATAACGATACATTGCATCACTATATGAAGTACAACCTTATATACTATTACGTTATATCGCATAACCTTATATTGCTTCACTATATCACTTATAACGTTATATTGCATCACTATATCGCTTATAACGTTATATTGTACCACAATATCACTTATAACGTTATATTGCACCGCTATACGACGTATAACTTCATATACTATTACGTTATAACCTATAACGTTGTACTGCATCACTATATGACGTATAACGTTATATACTATTACGTTATAAGATATAACGTAATATTGCATCACTATATCACTTATAGCGTTATATTGCATCACTATATGAAGTATAACGTTATATACTAGTACGTTATAAGGTATAACGATACATTGCATCACTATATGAAGTACAACCTTGTATACTATTACGTTATAAGGTATAACGATATATTGCATCACTATATGAAGTATAACGTTATATACTATTACGTTATACGGTATGACAATATATTGCACCACTATATGACGTATAACGTCATATAATATTACGTTATAACCTATAACGTTGTACCGCATAACTATATGACGTATAACGTTATATACTATTACGTTATAAGGTAATACGTCATATTGCATCACTATATCACTTATAACGGTATATAGCATCCCTATATGACGTATAACGTTATGAACTATTACGTTATAACGTATAGCGTTGAAGAGCATTACCTTGTATCGTATAACGATTTAAACTATTACGTTATATCGCATAACCTTATATTGCATCACTATATCACTTATAACGTTATATTGCATCACTATATCCCTTATAACGTTATATTGTACCACTATATGACGTATAACGTCATATACTATTACGTTAGAACCTATAACGTTATACTGCGTCACTATATGACGTATAACGTTATGGAGTATTACGTTTTAACGTATAACGTTATATACTATTACGTTATAACGCATAACGTTATATTGCATCACTATATCACTTATAACGTTATATTGCATCACTATATGACGTATAACGTTATGGAGTATTACGTTTTAACGTATAACGTTATATACTATTACGTTATAACGCATAACGTTATATTGCATCACTATATCACTTATAACGTTATATTGTACCACTATATGACGTATAACGTCATATACTATTACGTTAGAACCTATAACGTTATACTGCGTCACTATATGACGTATAACGTTATGGAGTATTACGTTTTAACGTATAACGTTATATACTATTACGTTATAACGCATAACGTTATATTGCATCACTATATCACTTATAACGTTATATTGCATCACTATATGAAGTATAACCTTATATACTATTACGTTATAAGGTATAACAATATATTGCACCACTATATGACATATAACGTTATGGAGAATTACGTTTTAACGTATAACGTTATATACTATTACGTTATAACGCATAACGTTATATTGCATCACTATATCACTTATAACGATATATTGTACCGCTATATGACGTATAACGTCATATACTATTACGTTAGAACCTATAACGTTATACTGCGTCACTATATGACGTATAACGATATATACTATTACGTTATAAGGTATAACGATATAATGCATCACTATATGAAGTGTAACCTTACATACTATTACGTTATAAGGTATAGCGATATATTGCATCACTATATGAAGTATAACCTTATATACTATTACATTATAAGGTATAACGATATATTGCACCACTATATGACGTATAACGTCATATACTATTACGTTATAACCTATAACGTTATACTGCATCACTATATGACGTACAACGTTATATACTATTATGTTATAAGGTATAACGATACATTGCATCACTATATGAAGTACAACCTTATATACTATTACGTTATAAGGTATAACAATATATTGCACCACTATATGACGTATAACGTTATGGAGTATTACGTTTTAACGTATAACGTTATATACTATTACGTTATAACGCATAACGTTATATTGCATCACTATATCACTTATAACGTTATATTGCATCACTATATGACGTATAACGTTATATACTATTACGTTATAAGGTATAACGTTATATTGCATCACTATATCACTTATAACGTTATATTGCTTCACTATATGAAGCGTAACGTTATATACTAGTACGTTATAACGCATAACGTTATATTGCATCAATATATGACGTATAACGATATAGACTATTACGTTGTAACGCAGAACGTTATATTGCATCACTATATCACTTATAACGTTATATTGCATTACTATATGACGTATAACGTTATGTGGTATTACGTTATAAGGTATAACTATATATTACATCTCTGTGTGACGTATAACGCTATATATTATTACGTTATAAGGTGTAACGATATATTGCACCACTATATGACGTATAACGTTATATACTATTACGTTATAGGGTATAACGATATATTGCATCAATATATGAAGTATAGCCTTATGTACTTTTACGTTATAACGGACAACGTTATATTGCATCATTATATCACCTATAACGTTATATTTCAGTACTATATGACGTATAACGTTTATACTATAACGTTATAACGTATAACGTTATATAGCATCTCTATATGACGTATAGCGTTATATACAATTACGTTATAACGTATAACGTTACATTGCATCATTGTATGACGTATAACGCTATATACTATTACGTTATAAGGCATAACGATATATTGCATCACTATGTAACGTATGACGTTATATACTATTACGTTATAAGGTATAACGTTAGATTTCATACCTCTATCACTTATAACGTTATATAGCATCCCTATATGACGTATAACGTTATGAGCTATTACGTTATAACGTATAGCGTTATAGAGTATTACCTTATATCGTATAACGATTTATACTATTACGTTATAACGCATAACCTTATATTGCATCACTATATCACTTATAACGTTATATTGCATCACTATATCACATATAACGTTATATTGCATCACTATATGAATTATAACGTTATATACTAGTACGTTATAACGCATAACGTTATATTGCATCACTATATCACTTATAACGTTATATTGCATCATTGTATGACGCATAACGTCATATACTATTACATTATAACGTATAACGTTATAGACTATTACGCTATAACGTATGACTACATATTGCATCACTATATGACGAATAACGTCATATACTGTTACGTTATAACCTATAACGTTGTACTGCATCACTATATGACGTATGACGTTATATACTATTACGTTATACGGTATAACGTTATATTGCATCACTATACCACTTATAACGTTATATAGCATCCCTATATGACGTATAACGTTATGAACTATTACGTTATAACGTATAGTGTTATAGAGTATTACCTTATATCGTATAACGATTTATACTATTACGTTATAACGCATAACGTTATATTGCATCACTATGTCACATTTAACGTTATATTGCATCAATATATCACTTATAACGTTATATTGCATCACTATATGATGTATAGCGTTTATACTTTTACGTTATAACTAATAACGTTATATTGCATCATTATATGACGTATAACGTTATGGAGTATTACGTTTTAACGTATAACGTTTTATTGCATTACTATATGACGTATAACGTTATGGAGTATTACGTTAGAACGTATAACGAAATATTGCATTACTATGTGTCGTATAACGTTATATACTATTACGTTATAACGCATAACGTTATATTGCATCACTATATGACGTATTGTTACGTTTCGCTATCCAAATTTTGAAATATTAAACAATGCAGTAGTCGCTGCCACCAGAGACAGTCTAAGGACTGTTTCAATTAGATATTTCTTGTTAGATTATGTAGCGTTGATCGGAGTTTAGGCCACTGGTCAACAATCTCCACGTTTCGGCTAACCTGCTATGCGCAGGAATACTAGCACGGGAGAGGATTGTTTGGAATAAACAATTATATTATAAATAATTATTACAGGCGGAATTAATGACGAATTATACTAATCATTGATATTATTTATTATTTTAATTATTAATTATTAATAATAATTAAAGTTGACTCACCTGACGTTGGTCTCCGCTGATGAACGGTCAGGCCGCTGGGGTGATTCCGGTTTTACAAAGATCGACACTTCTATAATTTTTCGTTTTAATCTTTATTTAATTTGAACAGTGTAAACAACAGTGTGTCCGGACGTGTTTAACAATTCGAAATTCTAACACAAAAACTTGAGCCAACTATTGTTTTAATTCTAACTGACTAATAACAATTATTTTATAATTCGAACTGACTAATAACATTTATATCTCGTAATTCTTAAACTCGAACTGGAACGAACAATTATTCTCTAATCCTAACTTAAATTCTAATTAAATCAACTGAACGAACTGATATCAGACTCACTCAAATTCAATTGAACGACTAACAATTACTCTCCTTATTTTCGCTAAATTCTCCTGAACCAACTAATCACAATTGCTCTATCCTATTTCTTTATTCTAACTGAATTACTCTTCTTTAATTTCGTTAAATTCTCCCGAACGCTAACAATTTCTCTGACTATATTCTAACTGAACCAACTAATGGCAGTTACTCTCTTTTCACAATCACTCTGATTGTTCTAACTGAACCACTAACAATTAATCGCTAACGCTAACGCTAACAATTAATCTGACTCTTCTTTATTTTTCGCTAAATTCTCCCGCACGCTAACAATTACTCTCTTCTATTCCTTTATTCAAATGACCCGCTAACAATTACTCTCTTTTATTCTAACTGGTAACGATTACTCCGTTTTATTCTAACTGGTAACGATTACTCCCTTTTATTCTAACTCGTAACGATTACTCCGATTTGAATTGTGTCGCTACGCTTTTTATAATGACATCCCCAATGGGATGACAGTCACGTGACAGTTCGTTCCGGTGGGAATCGCAATGCTGCAGATTTTTAGAGTTTCCATGAGAGAACGTGGATTTTGATGATTACAGGTTATGTTGAGTGATGGACACAAAAGCGTCCGCGCCTGTGCGAACTGTGTGAGTATGTGTTTTTAGTATTCTATCTCGTTTCGCATGTTGTTTGTTTCCTTAAACTTGTGAATTTGTTTTAGCGCAAGAGGAAGAAGATATGTGAATGGTACGAGATGACGTGATCGACGTGCGTGTGTGAATATGTGCGAGGGATGATGCTGAAGTGGCGGTTTTCCATCCAAATAGGCACAGTGGCACCTTCGTTGGCGTCGTGTCCTGATGATCTTTTGACAATTTGGTTTTATTTGACAATATGAGATATATTTTGCTCCTTGTAGATTTATATGTCCATATTTGCTATATATTAAATCGTGTATATTTTATATTACCTTCTTGTTATTAGGTTATTAGTTGTGTAACTCCAGTTTCTGATCTATGGAAAGTGGTGAAACGTCTTCACGAAATACAATTTCATTCGTTTTCCTCCCTTGCATTGGCACGCTGTGAGTGGTGTCGACTTCCAGATGAGGTTTGTGCATCTTGATTATTATGCATTTAATGATAGATACTTTGTCAGAGGTTCCCATGCGGATTGTCTCGGTGTGTATCTTGTTATGATTTCTTTTATTTAGTTCATCCTGCTTCTTTCGTGTTTTATTCACTGCATATGATATTTCAGTGCAAGAAGAAGAAGAATTGTAAAGAATCCGTAAGTGGCCCTAGAAGACGCAGTCATCGTGTGAGGTGTTGTCGGCAGGAACGAAGAGTCGAAGTTGTTGAAGAAGTCGTGTGACATTTGTATTGTTTCCGGTTATATACAACGCTATTTCACATATCTATGTATATATATATTATTATATTATTATATATTATTATACTAAATCTTCAGTTGGTTTAGTTGAATGTTCAGTAATGTAATTTTTACAAGGTGGTTTTGTATATTAGATGAGTAGTTGTTCGATATAATAATATGTGTATATATATATATACATTTCACAATGTAATTTTCCATTATGTAAAATATATATATGCATATGTATATGTGCGCGTATTGTTATTCTCATTGTTTCTCGGATCGTTAATTGGTTGAATATTCCATAATGTGGATTTCGTATATAATTCTCTAGGTTCGTAGAAATGTAAATCTATATATTTATTTCTTTGCGTTTTAATGGTTTAATAACGTATACATACATATATATATTATGAATTTTTCCCAAAGATACGCGTACGCATGTGTATATCTATATATGTGTGTGTCGCAGAGTAATCTTGTATACAATTTTCACTTTTATTAGAATGCTGATGTAGTGTAGTATATTTTATTTCTTTTATATTTTATTAGATTACCAATTATTCAGATTCACGAAGTAGGTCACACACACAGATATGCATACACGTGTGTGTATACACATGTGTTTTCGCAGAGGAATCTCATACATTTGAATCGCGGCTTGTTTTATTACTTAGTTCATTTAATTATTTCATTTTATTTGTATTTTATATGTCATTGCTGATTGGTTGTAGTGTTTCTTCTTATTGATTCATTTATTTCATTTTGATTGTCTGTCGTATAATTCTTTTTATTTTGATTGGTTAGTTATTAGTTAATTTATTATTATTGGTCGTGTTTAATTATTCATAAGTTATTGGTTCGTGGCGTCACGTGCGGAACGCGTGACGTGACACCCCCGCCCTTGGTGTTCAAATTTCCGAAGGAAATTTGACTGATCGTAGCAGATGTAGTTGCGATTGGTTGTTGGTCCATCCTAACGGGCAACAGCGCGAACTACAATTCCTTACATCAAAAGATTTCTTTGGGGTTATTGTGTCGTGTTAAGATTGACATTTATGCATTGCAGACAAAATATCGCGGGTTGGAGTTTTGTTATTTGTATTTCACACAATCTACAACGCGCTCTTTGAATTTGTGTGCATAAAAACGTGTTGGAGGGTCTTCGTATGGGTCGCGATAGCCTAAGTCTAGATTATCGTACCCGTCTTTTTATTATTTTTTTATTAGAAATATAATTTATTTGTAAAGTATTAAAGTTACTACATACATGCGTTGATTGGTGGTGGATGTCCCTAATATGTGGTGACTTTTGCCAATATCGAATTAATTATCTATCTGTTAATTATTTTTAACTTTATTTTAGTAGGTGACGTGTAATTCAAATAAAATTAATATTATTTATGTATATGTGTTTCATTGCGCGTGCGTAAGGACTATTCCCTATTCGTGACAATCTAAGATGGCCGTTCATGAATGTCTCTAGTATATGGTGAATTTTATTCATGCGGTTTTGTTATTTATTTGTTAATTATTTGTGACTTTATTTTAGCAGTTGACGTATAATTGAAGTGGGAATAATATTATTCTGTATTTATTTTAGTATGTATAATTATTGCATGTAGTTCATTGCGCATGCGTGAGAACTGCTTCACGCTCGCGACGGATTTCCAAAATGGATGTTTGTGTACGTCTTAAATAAGAGTGTGGTGTTTTGTAAATTTGTTTGATATTGTAATAATTGTTTTGTTACTTAGTTTCAACTCCGTTCTAGTGAAGTGTCAACGTCTAGTTTTGTGTTCGTCGTAATGTGTATGTTTAATTTAACATTGTTTTGTATTTGTTGTAATATGTGTATATATACTGTGTGTTATTTTAATGTAATAGCGTGTGGATTATATCGTTGTCGAAAATATTAATTACTAATAGAATCGTTTCACTGTTTAATTATAAGGTAGTTTATATTTATGTAGCTTTTGTTTAATTGGTTTAATCTAATGCGTGCATAGTGTCACCAGTCACCACTGTGTAGTATAACCTTATTTCTTTATACGTAATTTAATATAGTAATGCTGTAATAGCTTAACACAATATGATAATTCCTAATTTTAATCATGTTTGATTATTAATGCTCGGCTAATCTATCTTGATTAATTTCTAGCCTATTTCTATTTTATTAGCTATTTCTATATCTTCCCTATTAATCTGTTGTTACTTAGTAATTATGTGATTTATTATTAGTGATTTATTATTATTTCATATTTGTATAGTATAATTTTTTGAGCTAATCTATGTATTATTGGTTAAAATTTGTTTATTGAATTATTACCGTTTGTAGTTTCTCAAATCCTATTCCTTCGATGCTGCGTTACCGTGTGTAAGGCATCATCCGGTTTTCATTATATTCAAAATACTTACTACATATACCTTTATTCATCCTATATTTGTGAGTATAAACATATCATTTAGTTAATTAACTCAATATGCACGTAGTGCATTGTGTGAGCGACCGCTATTATGCATTACAAATCTGTTTCTATATGTGAGGTATAATAATAATCATGTAATGTAAGTCGAGACTAATTCATGTATTATAGATTAGAACTTGTACACTATATTATTACTGTTCATAGTTACTTCGTCTTTATTCTCCAAGTCTACACGCTACGTCGCTCACGCAAGACACCTACCCGACGTAATTGGCAATCTTGTTGTAAGTTTTAATAGTATTATTTCTTTTCATATATGTCAAGGCAATTGAGGCCAGTTCTTGCATTCGTTTCAGCTGGCAGTCGTATTCTATGTTCTACGGAGTGGATCCATAATTTATCTCTGCGGAATTCCTGCATGTACACTTCCTTCTACAATGATTAATTGTGGACTAGGTACTTTTTACTTTCACTGCCTTTAATTATGTTATTGAATTAACATGTTTTATAGAACGCAAATAGTAATCTTTCTTTTGTTTTTAGGTTTCCACTATCTGCACTATTCGACAAGCAGTGTCGCACTTACTTTGGTTTAACCACGATATTGTTATAATCGTTTAGTACTATTATATTTTGTATTAAGGTAATTGAGGTTAATTCTTCCATTTGTTTCAGATGGCTGTCATACGTTATGTTTTACGAATATGGGCTTATGGCCTGTCTTTGCATATACACTTCCTTTTACAATAGTTAATTGTTCACAAGGTACTTTTCACTTTCGCCGTTTTAATCACTTTATTGAATTAATACATTTTATATTTGAGTAATGTTTAGAAAGTACATAGTAATTTCCTTTTCTTTTTAGGTTTCCATTGTCCGCATTATTTGACGAGCAGCACTACACTACATACTACTGTACTGTGTTACCTTCTGAAAACGTTTCGTTTATTGTTTATTTCGGTTAGGCGCTAATTTTAACTTATTTAAGTGCACTGTTCGCGGAATCCCTTTCACTTCAATTATGACGTTTTGGTTTTCTAACATTTCTAACACACTATGCGGTCCCGAATATTGGTCGGAAAATTTTCCTCTTCTGGGTTCCTTTAATAGATATACTAGATCTCCTATTTTGAAATTTTGCGGGTTGATTCGTCTGTCATAGTATTCTTTTGACTTTAATTTGGATTTTATCAGATTTTCTCTTGCCATTTGTTGAACGGTGACGATTTTATCGAACAGGTCTCTGAGATACTCTGCATATGTTGGTTCCATATTCTCCTCGGTTATCATCTCGCCAGTAGGTTCTCTGGCTAAGTGCCCAAAGACTAGTTCGTGTGGGGAGAATTTTGTTCCTTCGTGTACGGAGGTATTGTAGGAGAACATGGCTAATTCCACCCATTCGTCCCAGTTTCTGGAATTTTCGATGTACAGGTTGAGGTATTCAGTTAATACGTGGTGAGATCTTTCGATGGAGCCGTTGCTTTGTGGATGGTATGCTGACGTGGTATACCTTTTTATGCGAAATCTTTTTGCTACCTTTTTCATCAGCGAGGATGTAAAATTTGCTCCCGGATCAGTAAGGATAGCCCTCGGTGAACCGAATCGGCAAATGAATTGTTTTACGAAAACGTCAGCTATCTCGGCCGAAGAGATTCCTGCCATCGGGATCCCGATTGAATATTTTGTCAGTAAGTCTTGGATAGTTAATATGTATTTATTTCCCTTTTGTGTCTGTGGTAATGGACCGACGATATCCATACTAATTTTATCGAACGCTTTACCTGGTGTGTCTGTGAGCACTATGGGTTGCCTTGTTTTTATTCTGGTTAACTTTTTCAATTGGCATTCTTTGCATGTTCTCACGTATTCCTGGATTTCTTTCTTCATGGTTTTCCAATAGTAGTATTGTCGTACTCTTTGGTAAGTTTTTGTTACTCCCTTATGTCCTGCTACAGGTGATTCGTGCTTTTCTCGTATTATGTTGCTTCGCGCTTCCACCGGTGGGATAATTATTTCCCCGGTACAGATGGTAATAGCTATGGTTTCTCCCATGAATACTTCTTTCAGTTTCCTGATTGTATATCGCCAAGGTATTTCTTCCAGGTTTGTTTTGCTGATGCTAAAGGACGTTAATTGGTTTTCTTTTACCACATCCAGTAAAGATTTCAATGAGTTCGATATATTTTCTGGCGTTATTGGAGAGTTTCGATCTTCCTTTACGGGTAGGGACACGATGTATTTTCCGGAATCTTGATTCAATATTACTCTTCCCAACATTAAATCTCTATAATACGGCAGTTTTCCTGCTTCCTTCATTTCTAAGGCCCCTTTATCTATCGGAGTGCCATGTATATCGACGAATATTATTCTATGGTCGTTTACTCTCGTAATCGAGTCTCGCGTTTCCAAGATTCTTAGCTCTGAAAGTACCGCAGGCATTGCGTCCTTTCCTTGTTGCTGAATTGGTTCGGAAATTGTTATAGGGGGTTCTTCTTCATTCGTTTTATCGATGTCGGTTATCTCTTGAGTGATTGTTTCCTCGTCTGTGTTTACGTCGATTTCGGCTAATGCGTGGTCAAAATGTTTTGTGGGTGTTTCTTCTATGGTGACGTGTTTTCGAATGGAAATTTTTTCTTGTTTTCCTGGTCTATTGTGTTGCGATAGTTCGCGTGGTTTAACTTCAAACGTGGGGGAGTTTTCGGTTAGTGTGTCTAATTCAAATCTCTTGGGTGCGGGATATCGACTCGGTGAATCTTCCTCTCTTTTCCTGATTGGCAAACAAACCTCAGGGGGGTTTCTAGATAAGGCGTCTGCATTCGCGTTTGCCTTACCTTCTTTGTGTATAATGTCGAATTCGAAATCCGCCAATTTTAGTTTCCACTTCCAAATTCTTGAAGTAGGATCTTTGGTAGAATGCATCCACACCAGAGGTTTATGATCGGTTATAATGGTGAATTTTCTCCCGTACAAATACGGTCGGAAGTGCATTGCGCTGTAAACGATCGCTAGGCATTCCTTTTCTATCGTGGAATAATTTGTTCGGTGGGGTTCAATAATCTTGAGGCGTATGCGATCGGTAGGTCTTTTCCGATAGGTCCTTGGCTTAGTACGCCGCCCACGGCATATCCAGATGCGTCTGTCGTGAGATTGAATGGTTGAGAGAAGTCCGGGTACTGCAAAATGGGTTCTGTTATAAGGGCTGTTTTCAAGGTGTTGAATGCATCTTCTTGGTTTTCCGTCCACTTGAACGCAACGTCCTTTTTGTAATTGCGTCAATGGTTTCGCAACCTTGGAGAAATTGGGTATGAACCTTCGGTAATATCCAGCTAATCCCAAAAATTGTTTAACATTTTTTGATTTCCTTGGCCGTGGAAAATTTGAAACTGCCTCGATTTTCTTTGGGTCAGGTTTAACTCCATTCTCACTGATGACATGTCCCAAATATTTTACTTCGTGCCGTAAGAATTCGCACTTGTCCGGTTGCAGTTGCAATTTAGCTCTCCGTAATCTGTCCATAAGTCGATTAAATTTAATCTCATGTTCGTGAATGGATGTGGAATAAATTACTATATCATCCAGATAAACGAACAGCTCTATTCCTTGCAACCCTGACAGTATCGAATTCATCAACCGCTGGAACGTTGCTGGTGCATTTTTCAGTCCGAAAGGCATTCGTTTGAACTGAAAATGACCATATGGCGTCGAGAATGCAGTTTTGTGGGCATCTTTCGATGACATACGGATTTGGTGGAACCCAGATGCTAGATCGAACGTGGAAAAGTATTTCGCACTTCCCAATTGGTCCAATATTTCAGTGATATTGGGTAGTGGATAGGCATCGCCTATTGTTTTGTCATTTAATTTCCTGTAATCAATAACCATTCTCCATCGTTTATTACCTTGAGAGTCCGGTTTCTTCGGCACGACCCATAATGGGGAGTTATACGGAGATGTCGATGATTCCACAACGTCCGTTTCTAGTAGTTCTTGAATCTGGCGGTTTATTTCTTCCCGATGTACGGGAGGATACCGGTATTGTTTAACATTGATCGGTATCTCATCTGTGGTAGCAATTTCGTGTTGTAAAACGTCTGTTCCTTCTAGTGTCTCCCCTGGGAGATGAAATCTATCTTGATTCTTCCGTATTAGCGCTTCGACGTTCCTCTTTTCTTCTTCATTTAAATGCTCTAGTCGCAATAATTCCATTATTTTGTCGAACCTATTTCCCTCAGATGCTGAAACGGCGTTGCACGTAGTATGAGAGGGCGAAGTAGGAGTTGCAAATTTTTTTATTACTATTGTGGGTACGGTAAATTCGTAATCCCTCGAGGTGGTATTAATTATTCTTAAATAACCACGTCCCTTATGGTTTTTCACGACCGCATTTCCGAAATAGACTCCCTTAATCGGTTCGATTTTGGGGATGAATCCCTCATTTTCCTCCGGATTTGCGATATTTATGGTACAGGGTACCGAACTTCGTTTCGGCACAATTATCTTTTCTTTTGTATCAAACGGGATGTAGATATCCCCCCATTTGATATGTTTTTGCCCGTAATCCAAGCGGGCTCTGTATTTTGCAAAAAATTCGGAACCTAAGATTCCGTCTTGATTGATCAGCAGGGAATCATCAACTACATGGAAAGTAACGGGGTGGCCCGCAACCTGTATTATTGTCTGCCCTAGGGTGACCAGGCTCGTTGCCGTAATTCCTCGAACTTCAATTATCTCTTGCTCGTTGATGATCGCTGACTCGGGTAAGGCAGGTTTCTTGATAATGTTAATTTCTGATCCGGAGTCTAGCAGTAGGTTCGCCTTCGTGTTCAAATCCGGGGAGACTATTCTCGCGGTAGGAGTATTTGAGGTTTCTTTTATTTCTATTGAAACCATCCGGAAAGGTCGACGTCCGAATCTGAGTCCAACACCCGGTGATACTTGTATGGGACGTTTAGGAATATTTTCAGTAGATTTAGAATTATTCTTTGAATTTTTATTACAAACCTTTTTGCTTATAGATTCTGTTTTGGGTTTCGGGATGGCTATACTTTTATTCTCTATAGTCTGAGTTTTCTTAGAATTTAATGGCTTGACTTTGAGTTCGATAAAGTTACTTTCTGATGGTTTTATAGAAGTTTTTGAGGGTGATACGCTCGCTATCTCTTTTCGTATTATATTTGAAACGTTCACAAAATTCGTGGAACCTTGCTTTTGTATTCTTGCCGAGTCAACCGTGATATTAGGCAGGGGATAAACGTCGCCTTTCGTTTCGTCGTTCAATTTCCTAGTTTCTGCCTCTTCTGAAAGTTCTTTGATATTAGTGTTGTTTATTTTGGCTGGGGATTCGGGAGATTTTTCACTCATGATTTCGTCTGTGGTGCCGTGCGTCCTCTTGCTACTTAAAGTAACATCGTCTTTTATCGCAGCAACGGAACAGTGTTTGTATTGGAAGGTTGGTTGTTTCAAATAATCAGCATCCCTCCTTTGACTTGGATCTCTTTTGAGATGTTTATCTACGCATTTTTCTTTCCAGGTTATTGCTCTTGCTCTTTTCCTAATATCTTTCTCTATTCCCGGGTCGCTTAGACGATTCCACGACGGCGATACAAATCTCCAATCCTGGCGGTGGTTTCTGATGTTGTTACTATCGTATAGGGGACGAGTGTTGTTTCCATTATAATTATTCGGAAGTGTCGGACGATTCTGCGTCGGCGGCACGAATCTTCGATCCTGGCGGTTGTTTCTGATGTTGTTACTATCGTATAGGGGACGAGTGTTGTTTCCATTATAATTATTCGGAGGTGTCGGACGATTCTGCGTCGGCGGCACGAATCTTCGATCCTGGCGGTTGTTTCTGATGTTGTTACTATCGTATAGGGGACGAGTGTTGTTTCCATTATAATTATTCGGAGGTGTCGGACGATTCTGCGTCGGCGGCACGAATCTTCGAGCTCGTTCGCATGCCCTTAAAAATTGAAATACCGGTGGTCGATGGCCGTCGAACACTGGCACTGACTTGATCGTGTCTTTTAGTTTAATTGGTTGAAAATTATCATTAATGGGTCTTATTCCTCGCGGAATTAACGGCGTCGATGTGGGAATTTCGGTATCTCTCGATTCCCTACTTGCACGCAGGACTTCTTCCACTCTGCTTAGACTTGCATTAATGTCGGTTAGTACGCGAAAATTCTCGTCCCACGCTTTCAATTTTTCCGACAACAACGTAATCGTGTCCTCGTTTAGTGAGTCTCGTGCGACCGCCATGTTTTTTTTTTCTTTCTTTTTGTATATGTTTATGTATATGTTTCAGTTAATAAATTGAAAAAGCTTTAAACCTATCAGCGTATGTTATTGTTTATACCAACTGTAATCCTCCGTGGAGTGTATCCCACCGCTGCCACCAAAATTTTTATATATATATATATATATATATATATTGTTACGTTTCGCTATCCAAATTTTGAAATTTTAGACAATGTAGTAGTCGCTGCCACCAGAAACAGTCTAAGGACTGTTTCAATTAGATATTTCTTGTTAGATTATGTAGCGTTGATCGGAGTTTAGGCCACTGGTCAACAATCTCCACGTTTCGGCTAACCTGCTATGCGCAGGAATACTAGCACGGGAGAGGATTGTTTGGAATAAACAATTATATTATAAATAATTATTACAGGCGGAATTAATGACGAATTATACTAATCATTGATATTATTTATTATTTTAATTATTAGTTATTAATAATAATTAAAGTTAACTCACCTGACGTTGGTCTCCGCTGATGAACGGGCAGGCCGCTGGGGTGATTCCGGTTTTACAAAGATCGACACTTCTATAATTTTTCGTTTTAATCTTTATTTAATTTGAACAGTGTAAACAACAGTGTGTCCGGACGTGTTTAACAATTCGAAATTCTAACACAAAAACTTGAGCCAACTATTGTTTTGATTCTAACTGACTAATAACAATTATTTTATAATTCGAACTGACTAATAACATTTATATCTCGTAATTCTTAAACTCGAACTGGAACGAACAATTATTCTCTAATCCTAACTTAAATTCTAATTAAATCAACTGAACGAACTGATATCAGAGTCACTCAAATTCAATTGAACGACTAACAATTACTCTCCTTATTTTCGCTAAATTCTCCTGAACCAACTAATCACAATTGCTCTATCCTATTTCTTTATTCTAACTGAATTACTCTTCTTTAATTTCGTTAAATTCTCCCGAACGCTAACAATTTCTCTGACTATATTCTAACTGAACCAACTAATGGCAGTTACTCTCTTTTCACAATTACTCTGATTGTTCTAACTGAACCACTAACAATTAATCGCTAACGCTAACGCTAACAATTAATCTGACTCTTCTTTATTTTTCGCTAAATTCTCCCGAACGCTAACAATTACTCTCTTCTATTCCTTTATTCAACTGGTAACGATTACTCCGATTTGAATTGTGTCGCTACGCTTTCTATAATGACATCCCCAATGGGATGACAGTCACGTGACAGTTCGTTCCGGTGGGAATCGCAATGCTGCAGATTTTTAGAGTTTCCATGAGAGAACGTGGATTTTGATGATTACAGGTTATGTTGAGTGATGGACACAAAAGCGTCCGCGCCTGTGCGAACTGTGTGAGTATGTGTTTTTAGTATTCTATCTCGTTTCGCATGTTGTTTGTTTCCTTAAACTTGTGAATTTGTTTTAGCGCAAGAGGAAGAAGATATGTGAATGGTACGAGATGACGTGATCGACGTGCGTGTGTGAATATGTGCGAGGGATGATGCTGAAGTGGCGGTTTTCCATCCAAATAGGCACAGTGGCACCTTCGTTGGCGTCGTGTCCTGATGATCTTTTGACAATTTGGTTTTATTTGACAATATGAGATATATTTTGCTCCTTGTAGATTTATATGTCCATATTTGCTATATATTAAATCGTGTATATTTTATATTACTTTCTTGTTATTAGGTTATTAGTTGTGTAACTCCAGTTTCTGATCAATGGAAAGTGGTGAAACGTCTTCACGAAATACAATTTCATTCGTTTTCCTCCCTTGCATTGGCACGCTGTGAGTGGTGTCGACTTCCAGATGAGGTTTGTGCATCTTGATTATTATGCGTTTAATGATAGATACGGAGGTATCTTTGTCAGAGGTTCCCATGCGGACTGTCTCGGTGTGTATCTTGTTATGATTTCTTTTATTTAGTTCATCCTGCTTCTTTCGTGTTTCATTCACTGCATATGATATTTCAGTGCAAGAAGAAGAAGAATTGTAAAGAATCCGTAAGTGGCCCTAGAAGACGCAGTCATCGTGTGAGGTGTTGTCGGCAGGAACGAAGAGTCGAAGTTGTTGAAGAAGTCGTGTGACATTTGTATTGTTTCCGGTTATATACAACGCTATTTCACATATCTATGTATATATATGTCGGATTAAAGTCAGGATTATGGGGATGGGCGTTTAATGAATTTTCGTTGGAATTAGCCATTGCCGTGATACAATGGAGAGTTTATTAGCACGGGCTTATTAACAAGATTACGCACTAGTGATGATGACCTTAGGTTCGAAACGAATCCGCGGTCACGGGATGGTAAACGTATGTTCTCGCACAGTTCAAGTCTAACTCTTTATTAACTAGAAGTGATGTATTCGCTGGTTGTAAGGTGGCACTGTCATTCGTCGATGAGATCGTACGAAAGAATGAATCTCCGTCTCGACGATGTCGTCGAGGAAAACTATATTGGGTGGGTCTAAGGATATGAGATCCTCGGATTCGTCAAAGAAAGCTTTCTTTCCAAAGGAGAGGGAAATTAGCGCTGTTGCTAATTGGTCGATCTCCATATCGGCGTTTTGAAAGAGATGCTGGCCGCCCTTGAGGGGAGGTTGTTGACGGGGGGCAACGCTCGTGGAGGATAGGTTTCTCCTATCTTCCCGTAGTTGCAACAAAGTCTATTTGACGGACTTCGCTTGACTAAATCTTAAGATCTATAGCGGGTCCTTACGTTAGCTAAACATACGCCACAAAGGCATGCCGACACCCGGCGATCATCTTACCCGAAGGACAAAATCTGCGTGTGGCGGGCCGCGGGATAGAAACTATTGAAGTATTTACTGCCACGTATCGCTACGACTATTTCTTTTAAGGAGAGGTATAGAGTTACTCTGTGCCTTTGTTAGATAAAACGTTCATCCCTTTGACCGCGGCTACGTTCGGCGACTGATTGTCGCCTCGAGCCCAAGCTCATGATCATAAATCTCGAACAATCGGAGCGGCATTCGTTTAATCCAAGTTACAGAGTTGCGGTATTCCCGCGAATCCAAGGAGGAGCTCCGGCGTTCTTTCATCTCCGACATATATATATATTATTATATTATTATATATTATTATACTAAATCTTCAGTTGGTTTAGTTGAATGTTCAGTAATGTAATTTTTACAAGGTGGTTTTGTATATTAGATGAGTAGTTGTTCGATATAATAATATGTGTATATATATATATACATTTCACAATGTAATTTTCCATTATGTAAAATATATATATGCATATGTATATGTGCGCGTATTGTTATTCTCATTGTTTCTCGGATCGTTAATTGGTTGAATATTCCATAATGTGGATTTCGTATATAATTCTCTAGGTTCGTAGAAATGTAAATCTATATATTTATTTCTTTGCGTTTTAATGGTTTAATAACGTATACATACATATATATATATATATATTATGAATTTTTCCCAAAGATACGCGTACGCATGTGTATATCTATATATGTGTGTGTCGCAGAGTAATCTTGTATACAATTTTCACTTTTATTAGAATGCTGATGTAGTGTAGTATATTTTATTTCTTTTATATTTTATTAGATTACCAATTATTCAGATTCACGAAGTAGGTCACACACACAGATATGCATACACGTGTGTGTATATACATGTGTTTTCGCAGAGAAATCTCATACATTTGAATCGCGGCTTGATTTATTTATTGGTTCATTTAATTATTTCATTTTATTTGTATTTTATATGTCAGTGCTGATTGGTTGTAGTGTTTCTTCTTATTGATTCATTTATTTCATTTTGATTGTCTGTCGTATAATTCTTTTTATTTTGATTGGTTAGTTATTAGTTACTTTATTATTACTGGTCGTGTTTAATTATTCATAAGTAATTGGTTCGTGGCGTCACGTGCGGAACGCAGGACGTGACAACGCATAACTTTATGGAGCATTACGTTACAACGTATAACGACATATTGCATTACTATGTGAAGTATAACGTTATATACTATTGCGTTATAACCTATAACGTTATACTGCTTCACTATATGACGTATAACGTTATATACTATTACGTTATAACGTATAACGGTATATTGCATCACTATGTGACGTATAACGTTATATACTATTACCTTATAATGCATAACGTTATATTGCATTACTATATGACGCATAACGTTATCGAGCATTACGTTACAACGTATAACGACATATTGCATTACTATGTGACGTATAACGTTATATACTATTGTGTCATAACCTACAACGTTATACTGCATCACTATATGACGTATAACGTTATATACTATTACGTCATAACGGATAACGGTATATTTCATCACTATGTGACGTATAACGTTATATACTATTACGTTATTACCTATAACGTTATACTGCATCACTATATGACGTATAACGTCATATACTGTTATAACGTATAACGTTATATTGCATTACTATATGACGTATATCGTTCTGGATTATTACGTTACAACCTATAACGTTATACTGCGTCACTATATGACGTACAACGTTATATACTATTACGTTATAAGGTATAACGATATATTGCATCACTATATGAAGTATAACCTTATATACTATTACGTTATAAGGTATAACGATATATTGCATCACTATATGAAGTATAACCTTATATACTATTACATTATAAGGTATAACGATATATTGCACCACTATATGACGCATAACGTTATGGAGCATTACGTTACAACGTATTACGACATATCACATGACTATGTGACGTATAACGTTATATACTATTGCGTTATACCCTATAACGTTATACTGCATCACTATATGACGTATAACGTTATATACTATTACGTTATAACGTATAACGATATATTGCATCACTATTTGACGTATAACGTTATATACTATTACGTTATAAGGTATAACAATATATTGCATCACTATATGAAGTATAAACTTATATACTATTACATTATATGGTATAACGATATATTGCACCACTATATGGCGTATAACGTCATATACTATTACCTTATAACCTATAACGTTATACTGCATCACTATATGACGTATAACGTTATATACTATTACGTTATAAGGTATAACGATATATTGCATCACTATATGAAGTATAACCTTATATACTATTACATTATAAGGTATAACAATATATTGCACCACTTTATGACGTATAACGTCATATACTATTACGTTATAACCTATAACGTTATACTACATCACTATATGACGTATAACGTTATATGCTATTACGTTATAAGGTATAACAATATATTGCATCACTATATGAAGTATAAACTTATATACTATTACATTATATGGTATAACGATATATTGCACCACTATATGGCGTATAACGTCATATACTATTACCTTATAACCTATAACGTTATACTGCATCACTATATGACGTATAACGTTATATACTATTACGTTATAAGGTATAACGATATATTGCATCACTATATGAAGTATAACCTTATATACTATTACATTATAAGGTATAACAATATATTGCACCACTATATGACGTATAACGTCATATACTATTACGTTATAACCTATAACGTTATACTACATCACTATATGACGTATAACGTTATATGCTATTACGTTATAAGGTATAACGATATATTGCATCACTATATGAAGTATAACCTTATATACTATTACGTTATAACGCATAACGTTATATTGCATCACTATATCACTTATAACGTTATATTGCATCACTACATGACGTATAACGTTATATACTATTACGTTATAAGGTATAACGTTATATTGCATCACTATATCACTTATAACGTTATATTGCTTCACTATATGAAGCGTAACGTTATATACTAGTACGTTATAACGCATAACGTTATATTGCATCACTATATGACGTATAACGTTATGGAGTATTACGTTTTAACGTATAACGTTATATACTATTACGTTATAACGCATAACGTTATATTGCATCACTATATCACTTATAACGTTATATTGCATCACGATATCACTTATAACTTTATATTGCATCACTATATGACGCATAGCGTCATATACTATTACATTATAACTTATAACGTTATAGAGTATTATTCTATAACGTATGACTACATATTGTATCACTATATGACGAATAACGTCATATACTTTTACGTTATAACGTATAACGGTATATTGCATCACTATATGACACATAACGTTATGGTGTATTACGTCTTAACGTATAACGTTATATACTATTAGGTTATAACGGATAACGATATATTTCATCACTATGTGACGTATAACGTTATGGAGTATTACGTTTTAACGTATAACGTTATATACTATTACGTTATAAGGTATAACGATATATTGCATCACTATATGAAGTATCACCTTATATACTATTACGTTATAAGTTAGAACAATATATTGCACCACTATATGACGTATAACGTTATGGAGTATTCCTTTTTAACGTATAACGTTATATACTATTACGTTATAAGGTATAACGATATATTGCATCACTATATGAAGTATAACCTTATATACTATTACGTTATAAGTTATAACAATATATTGCACCACTATATGACGTATAACGTTATGGAGTATTACGTTTTAACGCATAACGTTATATACTATTACGTTATAAGGTATAACGATTTATTGCATCACCATATGAAGTATAACCTTATATACTATTACATTATAAGGTATAACGATATATTGCACCACTATATGACGTATAACGTCGTATAATATTACGTTATAACCTATAACGTTGTACCGCATCACTATATGACGTATAACGTTATATACTATTACGTTATAACCTATAACGTTGTACTGCGTCACAATATGACGCATAACGACATATACTGTTATAACGTATGACGTTATATTGCATTGCTATATGAAGTATAAGGTTATGGACTATTGCGTTACAACCTATAACGTTATACTGCGTCACTATATGACGTATAACGCTATATACTATTACGTTATAAGGTATAACGATATATTGTATCACTATATGACGAATAACGTCATATACTTTTACGTTATAACGTATAACGGTATATTGCATCACTATATGACGCATAATGTTATGGAGCATTACGTTACAACGTATAACGACATATTGCATGACTATGTGACGTATAACGTTATATACTATTGCGTTATAACCTATAACGTTATACTGCATCACTATATGACGTATAACGTTATATACTATTACGTTATAACGTATAACGATATATTGCATCACTATTTGACGTATAACGTTATATTGCACCACTATATGACGTATAACGTCATATACTATTACGTTGTAACCTATAACGTTGTACTGCAACACTATATGACGTATAACGTTATATGCTATTACGTTGTAAGGTATAACGTTATATTGCATCACTATATGACGTATAACGTTATGGAGTATTACGGTTCAACGTATAACGTTATATACTATTACGGTATAACGGATAACGATATATTTATCACTATGTGTCGTATAACGTTATATACTATTACTTTCGAACCTATAACGTTATACTGCGTCACTGTATGACGTATAACGTTATATACTATTACGTTATAAGGTATAACGATATATTGCTTGACTATATGAAGTATAACCTTATATACTATTACATTATAAGGTATAACGATATATTGCACCACTATATGTCGTATAGCGTCCCATACTATTACGTTATAACCTATAACGTTGTACTGCATCACTATATGACGTATAACGTTATATACTATTACATTATAAGGTATAACGATATATTGCACCACTATATGACGTATAACGTCGTATACTTTTACGTTATAACGTATAACGGTATATTGCATCACTATATGACGCATAACGTTATGGAGCATTACGTTACAACGTATAACGACATATTGCATGACTATGTGACGTATAACGTTATATACTATTGCGTTATAACCTATAACGTTATACTGCATCACTATATGACGTATAACGATATATCCTATTACGTTATAAGGTATAACGATATAATGCATCACTATATGAAGTATAACCTTATATACTATTACGCTATAAGGTATAACAATATATTGCACCACTATATGACGTATAACGTCGTATAATATTACGTTATAACCTATAACGTTGTACTGCATCACTGTATGACGTTTAACGTTATAAACTATTACGTTATAAGGCATAACGTCATATTGCATCACTATATCACTTATAACGATATATTGCACCACAATATGACGTATAACGTCATATACTATTACGTTAGAACCTATAACGTCATGCTGCGTCACTATATGACGTATAACGATATATACTATTACGTTATAAGGTATAACGATATATTTCATCACTATGTGACGTATAACGTTATGTACTATTACGTTATAATGTATAACGATATAATGCATCACTATATGTAGTATAACCTTATATACTACTACGTTATAAGGTGTAACAATATATTGCACCACTATGTGACGTATAACGTTACGGAGTATTACGTTTTAACGTATAACGTTATATGCTATTACGTTATAACGCATAACGTTATATTGCATTACTATATCACTTATAACGTTATATAGCATCCCTATATGACGTATAACGTTATGAACTATTACGTTATAACGTATAGAGTTATAGAGTATTACCTTATATAGTATAACGATTTATGCTATTACGTTACAACGCATAACGCTATATTGCATTACTATATCACTTATAACGTTATATTGCATCACTATATCACTTATAACGTTAAATAGCATCCCTACATGACGTATAACGTTGTGAACTATTACGTTATAACGTATAGCGTTATATCGCGTCACTATATGACGTATAACGTTATGGAGTGTTACGTTTTAACGTATAACGTTATATTGCATTACTATATGACGTATAACGTTATGGAGTATTACGTTACAACGTATAACGATATATTGCATCACTATGTGACGTATAACGATATATACTATTACGTTATAACGCATAACGTTATATTGCATCACTATATCACTTATAACGTTATATTGCACCACTATATGACGTATAACGTCATATACTATTACGTTGTAACCTTTAACGTTGTACTGCATCACTATATGACGTATAACGTTATATACTATTACGTTATAAGGTATAACGTTATATTGCATCATTATGTGACGTATAACGTCATATTCTATTACGTTACAACCAATAACGTTATACTGCATCACTATATGACGTATAACGTTATATATTATTACGTTATAAGGAATAAAGTTATATTGCATCACTATATCACTTATAACGATATATAGCATCCCTATATGACGTATAACGTTATGAACTATTACGTTATAACGTATAGCGTTATATTGCATCACTATATCACTTGTAACGTTATATTGCATCACTATATCATTTATAACGTTATATTGCATTACTATATGACGTATAACGTTATGGAGTATTACGTTACAACGAATAACGATATATTGCATCACTATGTGGCGTATAACAATATATACTATTACGTTATAACGCATAACGTTATATTGCATCACCATATCACTCATATCGTTATACTGCACCACTATATGACGTATTACGTCATATACTATTACGTTGTAACCTATAACGTTGTACTGCATCACTATATGACGTATAACGTTATATACTATTACGTTATAATGCATAACGTTATATTGCATCACTATATGACGTATAACGTTATATACTATTACGTTATAACGTATAGCGATATATTTCATCACTATATCATAACTATGTGACACTATGTGACGGATAACGTTATATACTATTACGTTATTTCCTATAACGTTATACTGCATCACGATATGACGTATAACGTCATATACTGTTATAACGAATAACGTTATATTGCATTACTATATGACGCATAACGTTATGGAGCATTACGTTACAACGTATAACGACATATTGCATGACTATGTGACGTATAACGTTATATACTATTGCGTTATAACCTATAACGTTATACTGCATCACTATATGACGTATAAAGTTAGATACTATTACGTTATAATGCATAACGTTATATTGCATCACTCTATGACGTATAACGTTACATACTATTACGTTATAAGGTATAACGATATATTTCATCACTATGTGACGTATAACGTTATGTACTATTACGTTATAATGTATAACGATATAATGCATCACTATATGTAGTATAACCTTATATACTACTACGTTATAAGGTATAACAATATATTGCACCACTATGTGACGTATAACGTTATGGAGTATTACGTTTTAACGTATAATGTTATATACTATTACGTTATAACGCATAACGTTATATTGCATTACTATATCACTTATAACGTTATATAGCATCCCTATATGACGTATAACGTTATGAACTATTTCGTTATAGCGTATAGCGTTGTAGAGTATCAGCTTATATCGTATAACGATTTAAACTGTTACGTTATAACGCATAACATTATATTGCATCACTATGTCACTTATAACGTTATATTGTACCACTATATCAGTTATAACGTTATATTGCATCACTATATCACTTATAACGATATATTGCACCACTATATGACGTATAACGTCATATTCTATTACGTTACAACCAATAACGTTATACTGCGTCACTATATGACGTATAACGTTATATAGTATTACGTTATAAGGAATAACATTATATTGCATCACTATATCACTTATAACGTTATATAGCATCCCTATATGACGTATAACGTTATGAACTATTACTTTATAACGTATAGCGTTATATTGCATCACTATATCACTTATAACGTTATATTGCATCACTATATCACATATAACGTTATATTGCATTACTATATGACGTATAAGGTTATGGAGTATTGCGTTACAACGTATAACGATATATTGCATCACTATGTGGCGTATAACAATATATACTATTACGTTATAACGCATAACGTTATATTGCATCACTATATCACTCATAACGTTATATTGCACCACTATATGAAGTATAACGTCATATACTATTACGTTGTAACCTATAACGTTGTACTGCATCACTATATGACGTATAACGTTATATACTATTACGTTATAATGCATAACGTTATATTGCATCACTATATGACGTATAACGTTATATACTATTACGTTATAACGTATAGCGATATATTTCATCACTATATCATAACTATGTGACACTATGTGACGGATAACGTTATATACTATTACGTTATTACCTATAACGTTATACTGCATCACTATATGACGTATAACGTCATATACTGTTATAACATATAACGTTATATTGCATGACTATATGACGTATAACGTTATGGAGTATTACGTTACAACGTATAACGATATATTGCATCTCTATGTGACATATAACGTTATATGCTATTACGTTATAAGTTATAACGTTATGTTGCATCACTATATCACTTATAACGTTATATTGCACCACTATATGGCGTATAACGTCATATACTATTACGTTATTATATAACGATGTACTGCATCACTATATGACGGATAACGTTATATACTATTACGTTATAAGGTATAAAGTTATATTGCATCACTATATAACTTATAACGTTATATAGCATCCCTATATGACGTATAACGTTATGAACTATTACGTTATAACCTATAGTGTTATAGAGTATTACCTTATATCGTATAACGATTTTCACTATTACTTATAACGCATAACGCTATATTGCATCACTATATGAAGTATAACCTTATATACTATTACGTTATAAGGTATAACGATATATTGCTTCACTATATGAAGTATAACCTTATATACTATTACGTTATAAGGTATAACGATATATTGCACCACTATATGACGTATAACGTCATATTCCATTACGTTACAACCAATAACGTTATACTGCGTCACTATATGACGTATAACGTTATACAGTATTACGTTATAAGGAATAACATTATATTGCATCACTATATCACTTATAACGTTATATAGCATCCCTATATGACGTATAACGTTATGAACTATTACTTTATAACATATAGCGTTATATTGCATCACTATATCACTTATAACGTTATATTGCATCACTATATCACATATAACGTTATATTGCATTACTATATGACGTATAAGGTTATGGAGTATTGCGTTACAACGTATAACGATATATTGCATCACTATGTGGCGTATAACGATATATACTATTACGTTATAACGCATAACGTTATATTGCATCACTATATCACTTATAACGTTATATTGCACCACTATATGACGTATAACGTCATATACTAATAAGTTGTAACCTGTAACGTTGTACTGCATCACTATATGACGTATAACGTTATATGCTATTACGTTATAAGGTATAACGTTATATTGCATCATTATGTGACGTATAACGTTCTATACTATTACGTTATAATGCATAACGTTATATTGCATCACTATATGACGTGTAACGTTATATACTATTACGTTATAAGGTATAACGTTATATTGCATCACTATATGACGTATAACGTTATGGAGTATTACGTTTCAACGTATAACGTTATATACTATTACGTTATAAGGTATAACGATATATTGCATTACTATATGAAGTATAACCTTATATACTACTACGTTATAAGGTATAACGATATATTGCTTGACTATAT
The DNA here is from genome assembly GCF_024516045.1 of Bombus affinis. Lineage (NCBI taxonomy): Eukaryota > Metazoa > Arthropoda > Insecta > Hymenoptera > Apidae > Bombus > Bombus affinis. The sequence goes on along the minus strand of NW_026108889.1, from coordinate 9,040 downwards.
GAGGTATAACCTTATATACTATTACATTATAAGGTATAACGATATATTGCACCACTATATGTCGTATAGCATCACATACTATTACGTTATATCCTATAACGTTGTACTGCATCACTATATGACGTATAACGTTATATACTATTACGCTATAAGGTATAACGTTATATTGCAACACTATATCACTTATAACATTATATTGCTTCACTATATGACGTATAAAGTTATGGAGTATTACGTTTTAACGTATAACGTTATATTGCATTACTATATGACGTATAACGTTATATACTATTACGTTATAACGTATAGCGTTATAGAGTATTACCTTATATCGTATAACGACTTATACTATTACGTTATAACGCATTACGTCATATTGCATCACTATATCACTTATAACGTTATATTGCATCACTAAATCACTTATAACGTTATATTGCATCACTATATCACTTATAACGTTATATTGCATCACTATATGATGTATAACCTTTATACTATTACGTTATAACTTATAACGGTATATTGCATCACTATATGACGTATAACGTTATGGAGTATTATGTTTCAACGTATAAAATTATATTGCATTTCTATATGGCGTATAACGTTATGGAGTATTACGTTGTAACGTATAACGATATATTGCATCACTATGTGACGTATAACGTTATATACTATTACGTTATAACGCATAACGTTATATTGCATTACTATATGACGTATAACGTTTTGGAGTATTACGTTACAACGTATAACGATATATTGCATCACTATTTGACGTATAACGTTATATACTATTACGTTGTAACCTATAACGTTGTACTGCGTCACAATATGACGCATAACAACATATACTGTTATAACGTATAACGTTATATTGCATTACTATATGACGTATAACGTTATGGAGTATTACGTTACAACCTATAACGTTATACTGCGTCACTATATGACGTATAACGTTATATACTATTACGTTATAAGGAATAACAATATATTGCATTACTGTATGAAGTATAACCTTATATACTATTACGTTATAAGGTATAACGTTATATTCCTTCACTATATGAAGTATAACCTTATATACTATTACATTATAAGGTATAACGATATATTGCACCACTATATGACGTATAACGTCATATACTATTACGTTATAACCTATAACGTTGTACTGCATCACTATATGACGTATAACGTCATATACTATTACATTATAACGTATAACGTTATGGAGTATTACCTTATAACTTATAACGATTTATACTATTATGTTATAACGCATAACGCTATATTGCATCACTATATCACTTATAACGTTATATTGCATCACTATATGAAGTATAACCTTATATACTATTACGTTATAAGGTATAACGATATATTGCATCACTATATGGAGTATAACCTTATATACTATTACGTTATAAGGTATAACGATATATTGCACCACTTTATGACGTATAACGATATATACTATTACGTTACAACCAATAACGTTATACTGCGTCACTATATGACGTATAACGTTATATACTATTACGTTATATGGTATAACGTTATATTGCATCACTATATCACTTATGACGTTATGTTGCACCACTATATGACGTATAACGTCATATACTAATACGTTGTAACCTATAACGTTGTACTGCATCACTATATGACGTATAACGTTATATGCCATTACGTTATAAGGTATAACGTTATATTGCATCACTATATGACGTAAAACGTCATATACTAATGCGTTTTAACGTATAACGATATATTGCATCACAACGTGACGTATAACGTTCTATACTATTACGTTATAATGCATAACGTTATATTGCATCACTATATGACGTTTAACGTTATATACTATTACGTTATAAGGTATAACGTTATATTGCATCCCTATATGACGTATAACGTTATGAACTATTACTTTATAACGTATAGCGTTATATTGCATCACTATATCACTTATGACGTTATATTGCATCACTATATCACATATAATGTTATATTGCATTACTATATGACGTATAACGTTATGGAGTATTGCGTTACAACGTATAACGTTATATTGCATTACTGTATGACATATAACGTTTTGGAGTATTACGTTACAACGTATAACGATATATTGCATCACTATGTGACGTATAACGTTATATACTATTACGTTATAACCTATAACGTTGTACTGCGTCACAATATGACGCACAACGTCATATACTGTTATAACGTATGACGTTATATTGCATTGCTATATGACGTATAACGTTATGGACTATTACGTTACAACCTATAACGTTATACTGCGTCACTATATGACGTATAACGTTATATACTATTACGTTATAAGGTATAACAATATATTGCATCACAAGATGAAGTATAACATTATATACTATTACGTTATAAGGTATAACGTTATATTGCTTCACTATATGAAGTATAACCTTATATACTATTACATTATAAGGTATAACGATATATTGCACCACTATATGACGTATAACGTCATATACTATTATGTTATATCCTATAACGTTGTACTGCATCACTATATGTCGTATAACGTCATACACTATTACATTATAACGTATAACGTTATGGAGTATTACCTTATAACTTATAACGGTTTATACTATTATGTTATAACGCATAACGCTATATTGCATCACTATATCACTTTATAACGTTATTATTGCATCACTATATGAAGTATAACCTTATATACTATTACGTTATAAGGTATAACGATATATAGCATCACTATATGAAGTATAACCTTATATACTATTACGTTATAAGGTATAACGATATATTGCACTTTATGACGTATAACGTTATATACTATTACGTTACAATCAATAACGTTATACTGCCTCACTATATGACGTATAACGTTATATACTATTACGTTATAAGGTATAACGTTATATTGCATCACTATATCACTTATAGCGTTATATGGCATATATAACATATAACGTTATGGAGTATTACGTTACTAACCTATAGTGTTATAGAGTATTACCTTATATCGTATAACGATTTTCACTATTACTTATAACGCATAACGCTATATTGCATCACTATATGGACGTATAAAGTTATATACTATTACGTAATAAAGTATAACTTTATATTGCATCACTATATCACTTATAACGTTATATAGCATCCCTATATGACGTATAACGTTATGAACTATTACGTTATAACGTATAGCGTTGTAGAGTATTACCTTATATCGTATAACGATTTAAACTATTACGTTATAACGCATAACGTTATATTGCATCACTATATGACGTATAAAGTTATATACTATTACGTAATAAGGTATAACGTTATATTGTACCACTATATCAGTTATAACGTTATATTGCATCACTATATCACACTATAACGTTATATTGCACAGCTATATGACGTTTAACGTCATATACTATTACGTTAGAACCCATAACGTTATACTGCGTCACTATATGACGTATAAAGGTATATACTATTACGTTATAAGGTATAACGATATAATGCATCACTATATGAAGTATAACCTTATATACTATTACGCTATAAGGTATAACAATATATTGCACCACTATATGACGTATAACGTCGTATAATATTACGTTATAACCTATAACGTTGTACTGCATCACTGTATGACGTTTAACGTTATAAACTATTACGTTATATAGGCATAACGTCATATTGCATCACTATATCACTTATAACGATATATTGCACCACAATATGACGTATAACGCCATATACTATTACGTTAGAACCTCTAACGTCATGCTGCGTCACTATATGACGTATAACGATATATACTATTACGTTATAAGGTATAACGATATATTTCATCACTATGTGACGTATAACGTTATGTACTATTACGTTATAATGTATAACGATATAATGCATCACTATATGTAGTATAACCTTATATACTACTACGTTATAAGGTATAACAATATATTGCACCACTATGTGACGTATAACGTTATGGAGTATTACGTTTTAACGTATAACGTTATATGCTATTACGTTATAACGCATAACGTTATATTGCATTACTATATCACTTATAACGTTATATAGCATCCCTATATGACGTATAACGTTATGAACTATTACGTTATAACGTATAGAGTTATAGAGTATTACCTTATATCGTATAACGATTTATGCTATTACGTTATAACGCATAACGCTATATTGCATTACTATATCACTTATAACGTTATATTGCATCACTATATCACTTATAACGTTAAATAGCATCCCTACATGACGTATAACGTTGTGAACTATTACGTTATAACGTATAGCGTTATATTGCATCACTATAGACGTATAACGTTATGGAGTGTTACGTTTTAACGTATAACGTTATATTGCATTACTATATGACGTATAACGTTATGGAGTATTACGTTACAACGTATAACGATATATTGCATCACTATGTGACGTATAACGATATATACTATTACGTTTATAACGCATAACGTTATATTGCATCACTATATGACGTATAACGTTATATATTATTACGTTATAAGGAATAAAGTTATATTGCATCACTATAATCACTTATAACGATATATAGCATCCCTATATGACGTATAACGTTATGAACTATTACGTTATAACGTATAGCGTTATATTGCATCACTATATCACTTGTAACGTTAATATTGCAATCACTATATCACTTATAACGTTATATTGCATTACTATATGACGTATAACGTTATACAGTATTACGTTATAAGGAATAACATTATATTGCATCACTATATCACTTATAACGTTATATAGCATCCCTATATGACGTATAACGTTATGAAACTATTACTTTATAACATATAGCGTTATGTTGCATCACTATATCACTTATAACGTTATATTGCATCACTATATCACATATAACGTTATATTGCATTACTATATGACGTATAAGGTTATGGAGTATTGCGTTACAACGTATAACGATATAATGCATCACTATGTGGCGTATAACGGTATATACTATTACGTTATAAACGCATAACGTTATATTGCATCACTCTATCACTTATAACGTTATATTGCACCACTATATGACGTATAACGTCATATACTATTACGTTGTAACCTATAACGTTGTACTGCATCACTATATGACGTATAACGTTATATACTATTACGTTATAATGCATAACGTTTATATTGCATCACTATATGACGTATAACGTTTTATATCTATTACGTTATAACGTATAGCGATATATTTCATCACTATATCATAACTATGTGACACTATGTGACGGATAACGTTATATACTATTACGTTATAACGTATAGAGTTATAGAGTATTACCTTATATCGTATAACGATTTATGCTATTACGTTATAACGCATAACGCTATATTGCATTACTATATCACTTATAACGTTATATTGCATCACTATATCACTTATAACGTTAAATAGCATCCCTACATGACGTATAACGTTGTGAACTATTACGTTATAACGTATAGCGTTATATTGCACCACTATATGACGTATAACGTCATATACTATTACGTTGTATCCTATAACGTTGTACTGCATCACTATATGACGTATAACGTTATATACTATTACGTTATAAGGTATAACGTTATATTGCATCATTATGTGACGTATAACGTCATATTCTATTACGTTACAACCAATAACGTTAGTACTGCATCACTATATGACGTATAACGTTATATATTATTACGTTATAAGGAATAAAGTTATATTGCATCACATATATCACTTATAACGTTTTAATTGCATTACTATATGACGTATAACGTTATGGAGTATTACGTTACAAACGAATAACGATATATTGCATCACTATGTGGCGTATAACAATATATACTATTACGTTATAACGCATAACGTTATATTGCATCACCATATCACTCATATCGTTATACTGCACCACTATATGACGTATTACCGTCATATACCATTACGTTGTAACCTATAACGTTGTACTGCATCACTATATGACGTATAACGTTATATACTATTACGTTATAATGCATAACGTTATATTGCATCACTATATGGACGTATAACGTTATATACTATTACGTTATAACGTATAGCGATATATTTCATCACTATATCATAACTATGTGACACTATGTGACGGATAACGTTATATACTATTACGTTATTTCCTATAACGTTATACTGCATCACGATATGACGTATAACGTCATATACTGTTATAACGTATAACGTTATATTGCATTACTATATGACGCATAACGTTATGGAGCATTACGTTACAACGTATAACGACATATTGCATGACTATGTGACGTATAACGTTATATACTATTGCGTTATAACCTATAACGTTATACTGCATCACTATATGACGTATAAAGTTAGATACTATTACGTTATAATGCATAACGTTTTATTGCATCACTCTATGACGTATAAACGTTATATACTATTACATTATAAGGTATAACGATATATTTCATCGCTATGTGACGTATAACGTTATGTACTATTACGTTATAATGTATAACGATATAATGCATCACTATATGTAGTATAACCTTATATACTACTACGTTATAAGGTATAACAATATATTGCACCACTGTGTGACGTATAACGTTATGGAGTATTACGTTTTAACGTATAACGTTATATACTATTACGTTATAACGCATAACGTTATATTGCATTACTAATATCACTTATAACGTTATATAGCATCCCTATATGACGTATAACGTTATGAACTATTACGTTATAATGTATAGCGTTGTAGAGTATCAGCTTATATCGTATACCGATTTAAACTGTTACGTTATAACGCATAACATTATATTGCATCACTATGTCACTTATAACGTTATATTGTACCACTATATCAGTTATAACGTCATATTGCATCACTATATCACTTATAACGATATATTGCATCACTATATGACGTATAACGTCAACCAATAACGTTATACTGCGTCACTATATGACGTATAACGTTATATAGTATTACGTTATAAGGAATAACATTATATTGCATCACTATATTACTTATAACGTTATATAGCATCCCTATATGACGTATAACGTTATGAACTATTACTTTATAACGTATAGCGTTATATTGCATCACTATATCACTTATAACGTTATATTGCATCACCATATCACATATAACGTTATATTGCATTACTATATGACGTATAAGGTTATGGAGTATTGCGTTACAACGTATAAACGATATATTGCATCACTATGTGGCGTATAACAATATATACTATTACGTTATAACGCATAACGTTATATTGCATCACTATATCACTCATAACGTTATATTGCACCACTATATGAAGTATAACGTCATATACTATTACGTTGTAACCTATAACGTTGTACTGCATCACTATATGACGTATAACGTTATATACTATTACGTTATAATGCATAACGTTATATTGCATCACTATATGACGTATAACGTTATATACTATTACGTTTATAACGTATAGCGATATATTTCATCACTATATCATAACTATGTGACACTATGTGACGGATAACGTTATATACTATTACGTTATTACCTATAACGTTATACTGCATCACTATATGACGTATAACGTCATATACTGTTATAACATATAACGTATATTGCATGACTATATGACGTATAACGTTATGGAGTATTACGTTACAACGTATAACGATATATTGCATCTCTATGTGACATATAACGTTATATGCTATTACGTTATAAGTTATAACGTTATGTTGCATCACTATATCACTTATAACGTTATATTGCCACCACTATATGGCGTATAACGTCATATACTATTACGTTATTATATAACGATGTACTGCATCACTATATGACGGATAACGTTATATACTATTACGTTATAAGGTATAACGTTATATTGCATCACTATATAACTTATAACGTTATATAGCATCCCTATATGACGTATAACGTTATGAACTATTACGTTATAACCTATAGTGTTATAGAGTATTACCTTATATCGTATTACGATTTTCACTATTACTTATAACGCATAACACTATATTGCATCACTATATGAAGTATAACCTTATATACTATTACGTTATAAGGTATAACGATATATTGCTTCACTATATGAAGTATAACCTTATATACTATTACGTTATAAGGTATAACGATATATTGCACCACTATATGACGTATAACGTCATATTCTATTACGTTACAACCAATAACGTTATACTGCGTCACTATATGACGTATAACGTTATACAGTATTACGTTATAAGGAATAACATTATATTGCATCACTATATCACTTATAACGTTATATAGCATCCCTATATGAAGTATAACGTTATGAACTATTACTTTATAACATATAGCGTTATATTGCATCACTATATCACTTATAACGTTATATTGCATCACTATATCACATATAACGTTATATTGCATTACTATATGACGTATAAGGTTATGGAGTATTGCGTTACAACGTATAACGATATATTGCATCACTATGTGGCGTATAACGATATATACAATTACGTTATAACGCATAACGTTATATTGCATCACTCTATCAATTATAACGTTATATTGCACCACTATATGACGTATAACGTCATATACTAATAAGTTGTAACCTATAACGTTGTACTGCATCACTATATGACGTATAACGTTATATGCTATTACGTTATAAGGTATAACGTTATATTGCATCATTATGTGACGTATAACGTTCTATACTATTACGTTATAATGCATAACGTTATATTGCATCACTATATGACGTGTAACGTTATATACTATTACGTTATAAGGTATAACGTTATATTGCAACAATATATGACGTATAACGTTATGGAGTATTACGTTTCAACGTATAACGTTATATACTATTACGGTATAACGGATAACGATATATTTATCACCATGTGACGTATAACGTTATATACTATTACGTTATAAGG